>NC_085139.1:244723671-244756171 GCF_024139115.2 Armigeres subalbatus | reverse complement strand
GTGGGTACAAATCCGACAGTACCCTTAAGAGACGTTATTCCAGGTCCGGTGCGACCTCGCTCTCTCTCTGTGGATTGAAACCAGCCAGCAACGACAAGAGACGGGATTCCAGGTCCGGTGCGGCCTCGCTCTCTTTGGGGATTCAAACCCGACAGCACCCTTAAGAGATGGGATTCCAGGTCCGGTGCGGCCTCGCTCTCTGTGAATTTAAACCCGACAGCACCCTTAAGAGACGGGATTCCAGGCCTCGCTCTCTCTCTCTGTGGATTTAAACCCGGAAGCAACGACAAGAGACGGCATTTCAGGTCCGGTGCGGCCTCGCTCTCTCTGTGGATACAAACCCGGCATCAACGACAAGAGACGGGATTCCAGTTCCGGTGAGGCCTCGCTCTCTCTGTGGATTCAAACCCGACAGCACTCTCAAGAGACGGCATTCCAGGTCCGGTGCGGCCTCGTTCTCTCTGTGGATTCAAACCAGCCAGCAACGACAAGAGACGGGATTCCAGGTCCGGTGCGGCCTCGCTCTCTTTGGGGATTCAAACCCGACAGCACCATTAAGAGATGGGATGCCAGGCCTCGCTCTCTCTCTGTGGATTTAAACCCGGCAGCAACGACAAGAGACGGCATTCCAGGTCCGGTGCGGCCTCGCTCTCTGTGTGGATTCTAACCAGGCAGCAACGACAAAAGACGGCACTCCAGGTCCGGTGCGGCCTCGCTCTCTGTGTGGATTCTAACCAGGCAGCAACGACAAGAGACGGCATTCCAGGTCCGGTGTGGCCTCGCTCTCTTTGTGGATTCAAACCAGGCAGCAACGACAAGAGACGGCCAGGTCAGGTGCGGCCTCGCTCTCTCTGTGGATTTAAACCCGGCAGCAACGACAAGAGACGGCATTCCAGGTCCAGTGCGGCCTCGCTCTCTGTGTGGATTCTAACCAGGCAGCAACGACAAAAGACGGCACTCCAGGTCAGGTGCGGCCTCGCTCTCTGTGTGGATTCTAACCAGGCAGCAACGACAAGAGACGGCATTCCAGGTCCGGTGTGGCCTCGCTCTCTTTGTGGATTCAAACCAGGCAGCAACGACAAGAGACGGCCAGGTCAGGTGCGGCCTCGCTCTCTCTGTGGATTTAAACCCGGCAGCAACGACAAGAGACGGCATTCCAGGTCCGGTGCGGCCTCGCTCTCTCTGTGGATTCAAACCCGACAGCACTCTCAAGAGACGGCATTCCAGGTCCGGTGCGGCCTCGTTCTCTCTGTGGATTCAAACCAGCCAGCAACGACAAGAGACGGGATTCCAGGTCCGGTGCGGCCTCGCTCTTTCTGTGGATACAAACCCGACAGCACCGGCAAGAGACGGCATTCCAGGTCCGGTGCGACCTCGCTCTCTCTGTGGATACAAACCCGGCAGCAACGACAAGAGACGGGATTCCAGGTCCGGTGTGGCCTCGCTCTCTCTGTGGATTCAAACTAGCCAGCAACGACAAGAGACGGGATTCCAGGTCCGGTGCGGCCTCGCTCTCTTTGGGGATTCAAACCCGACAGCACCATTAAGAGATGGGATGCCAGGCCTCGCTCTCTCTGTGGATTTAAACCCGGCAGCAACGACAAGAGACGGCATTCCAGGTCCGGTGCGGCCTCGCTCTCTTTGGGGATTCAAACCCGACAGCACTCTTAAGAGACGGCATTCCAGGTCCGGTGCGGCCTCGCTCTCTGTGGATTCAAACCAGACAGCAACGACAAGAGACGGCATTCCAGTTCCGGTGCGGCCTCGCTCTCTCTGTGGATTCAAACCCGACAGCACTCTCAAGAGACGGCATTCCAGGTCCGGTGCGGCCTCGTTCTCTTTGGGGATTCAAACCCGACAGCACCCTTAAGAGACGGCATTCCAGGTCTGGTGCGACCTCGCTCTCTCTGTGGATTCAAACCCACCTGCACCGTAAAAATGGACAGCCAACGTTGGACTGTCGAGAATACGGCCGGTCGCGACAGGTAGCACCAGTAATTCTTATGATCAGGTTATTTGATAATTTTCGAACTGTCACTTTTAAGTTAAATTCTCCAAATGAATGTCTTCCCTTAGTTTAGTAACCTAAAAAGACATATTTTGAGTTGAAGTTATTAGGGATGAAGTCCACATTGTGAATTAGTTATTTATCTTTCTAGTAACTTGAAACTAAGAGAACTCGAAGAGCAGATGTGAGACCAATTCATAGAATGTCTCAATAGAAGTAAACCTAATTGATTCTCAAGGGAAGAATATAGTGGAAGACTACAATCTGAGCTTAAGTTTCTAAACCCGGAAAACCAGGATGGTTTTCGGAAGCTTAGTAAAGTGGATAGCAGCCATCTCAATTACAGTTTTGAACCCCGAGAGCGCTCCAGCTCGTTAAAACTGGTAATGAAAGATGGCAGCTTGCGCTGTTCCTGTGGGGATCCGTTGGGAAAATAAAAGAGAGTCCTCCATGTAGCGAAACCCAATAAGATTGGGATGATCTTCGCAGTAAGAATTGAACACCAAAACTTATTTTATACAGGTTAATCAAATCGTGCCGCCATTTGTGGAGGAGGCTGAAGGCTGTAATGCCCTCCGGTGGGAAAAATGGAGAGAATACGTCGACGCTTATCTGCTATGGAAAAATGTCGAAGAGCACGAAGAGAAACTTAGAACTTTTATGCTTTTTGGGAGACCTGATATCCGGAAGATTATTGGCAAGATTGTGGTAGATGACGAACATATCAAGCAAAATTTTTCATAACGACGTATGTAACAAAAGTAAACAAAACGGGGTTTTTAATACAACGTGACAATCACACGCGGCTTTATATAATACGCATCGATTTTACTGATTTCAGATCTTAAAATTCTTTAATTCGATCTTTTTGCGAATCGACGTATGCAAAAATTTCTATTTTTGAAGTCTCACTGTTACATACGTCGCTTTAACATATGGGAACTGAGAGCGACCTATGTAACAAAAAAAGCAAAACAAAACTGCAGTTGCGTCAATCGTGCAACTATGGAAAACCGACCAATGTACACCGACGTACGTGTAGCATACCGGTGTATGTATAATTTTATCGTTTTTCACAGTGAATTTGAATGAACTGAGCTTTGCTGTGAAGCACGCTTATTACGTGTCATGTAATGATGCATGCCAGCGGAAAAAAGTATTGAAAAAAGATTTAGTTTTAAAACAGTTTTAGAAAAAATTTTGCCAACTTTCTGCAAAGGATTTCTCGAATCCTCATAATTGTTACATACGTCGTTATGAAAAATTATGCTTGATATAATAAATATTCGTTACCGTGCAGTGCTAGATTTGTTTTATTTTGTTCCTCGTGTCTCTAAAGCAGACCCCAGACGAGCCAAAAAGTTTGTCAAACTTCAAAATATTGTCAATATGATTGAAGGTGTGAATGCAACACTGAAATATTGAAGAAAAAATTGAAGAAAATTTGGAAAGTTTGATTTTTCGCTTCAATATTTCATCTTTTTAAAAGTGTGTGTGACAGTGAACATCTTCCGTCAACTGTATGCGTTCGGCAATGAAGATTTTTTTTAGTTTTCATTCAAAAGTGTGCAAAGTGCAAAGCAATGGAGTTCGATAGCGACGAAGATTTTTTTGAAGGTGCGGGTGATCCAAAAACCGAAGCTCTGAGAAAGTTTATTGAGCTATACGAATCTTTGCCAGTTTTGTGGAACTGTAAGCACGATAGTTACAAAAATAAAGCAGCTAAAAATGCCGCACTGGATAAGCTTGTACGTGTTTACCAAAGCGTCAAAACTGGAGCTACTCGAGCGGATGTGACAAAGAAAATAAATTCTCTACGCACAAATTTCCGGAAAGAGTTAAAGCGGGTGGTATCTTCGAAGCGATCGGGAGCTGGAGCTGACGAAATTTATCAACCATCGTCTTGGTTGTTCGAGGCTCTGCAATTTCTCAGGAATACCGAACAACCGGCTTCACACATTACAGAGTCAGGAAAAGTAAGTAATTCCCAGTACATTTTGTGATATTGTAAAATTTTGATTTAAATTCATCTAATTTAATCAAGGTAGCCGACGTTGTTTTGAGAACCTCGAAGGTATCCAACTCATCTCCACCAGCATCGCATTCACGATCTTCCATCATAACCGCTTCTACACCAAGAAAAAAGCAGCGCATTGTTGGGCCTGTTCAAAAACAGAACGAATTGTTGACTATTGCATGCAAATATTTACAACAAGATGCGTCACCGTCCACGGAAATGCCGGCCATAGCGAAGGCATGGGGTGAAAAGCTAATCTCGCTTGAAAGTAGGCAACGAATATTTGCTGAGAAAGCCATCAATGATGTGTTATACGAGGCGACTCTGGGGAATTTGACCAGTAACTGCGTTCAAATAAACGTTGGAGATCACCTTGATCGTTCCCTAAACAACCCCAGAAGATGCACTTCACGGGCGAGTACCCCAAATGTTGTTGAGACCCGGAACCCGAAGCGAAAGACTGATAACAATAATGATATGCCAGGAACTAATGCAACAATATCGGAAGAATTGTACAATTCAGAGCCAGTTCACAACGAGAGAAATTCTGCTAGCGATTTGAGATGGTCGGACGACGAATGCTATGATCCTTTACTACCTGTATATTACGAATATGAAACGAGTTCATCAGAGGTAGTGACAGGTAAGGATATATAAAATGAATGTCTCGTGTCAAAATTATTATTTCACTAGAACGTTATGGCCTACATTTGGTTTGGTCGTTTTGCCCAACATTGTACCTAATATTATTTTCTCTTTATTTGTATCAGAAACGTCAGCTGGTGTCAAGCACAGAACTGATACAGTATCGTCGATCGAAGTGAACAACACGTCACCGTATGAAGATGGCATCACTTCGTACTCAGAATCCTCTGTCGCTTCCACGTTCGGGTCAGTTACTGTGAACAAGTTGTCGCATCGTAAATCCGGAACTTCTCAGTCCCCATCAGAATTGTCAGCCGACTCTAAATGTATGTCCGTCATTTCGAATAGAAAGCCGCCTCGGGAAACTGAATCCTCTCCACTTCTGAGACTGTCTGGTTCAAAATTTCAATCAATCACTGTAGCTGGGAAGCAACTTTATGACGCTGGATTTACTCCACACCGAGAATCATCAGCCAGGTCATACAACTCATCACCTTACGAAGGTAAAACAATTTCTAAGTTTAGGTTCTAAGTTTAGGCTAACCACTGTAAATAGAATACCACATAGATAAAATGTATCTTATATACTTTCAGGATCTTCGTTTGGTTCCAGATTTGATTCGATTTCATCAAATAGGGAGTCCCATCATGCAGCTGGATTCACTCCGTGCTCAGAATCGTCGAGCGATGTGAACAATAATTCCCTCTGTGGTTCGTACCCAGGACCGACGGCCGGTTCCAAATTTGGTTCGACCATTTGGAATAGAGAGCCCCATCGTCAAGCTGGAGTCACTTCTCCCCAGAACTCGTCAGCTGGTGTGAACAATACACCACCTTATGAAACTAGAAATACTCCGTACCCTGAATCACCATCCGCTTCCAAGTTCGGGCCAGTAACTATGAATAAGATGTCACATCACGAACCAGGTGTTTCTTCGTACCCCGAATCATCGGTCGGCTCCAAACGTATATCTATCATTTCGAACAGCATCCCACCTGAAGTAATAGAGTCCTCTCAGCCAACTAGGTCGTCGGCCGGTTCACAAATTCGATCGATTACTATGACTGGGAAGCTACCTTGTCAAGTTGGATTCACTACGCACGCAGAATCGTCAGTCAGACCGTACAATGCATCACATTCCGAAGGTAAAGTCAATTCATCCAGTTCCAAGTTTAGGCGGATCACCATTGTAGATGTAGGTAGAAGGCCACATTATAAAACTGTATTTTTTCTCCTTCCAGAACCATCGACTGGTTCCAAAAATGATTCAATTATTGCGAATAGGGAGCCTTATCGTGCAGCTGGATTCACTCCGCGCTCAGAATCGTCGGGCGATGTGAACAATAATCCCCCTTGTAGAAATGAAATCATTTCGTACCCAGGATCGACGGCCGGTTCCAAATTCGGTTCGACCCTTTGGAATAGAGAGCCACATCGTCAAGCTGGAGTCACTTCTCCCCAAAACTCGTCAGCTGGTGTGAACAATACACCACCTTATGAAACTAGAAATACTCCGTACCCTGAATCACCATCCGCTTCCAAGTTCGGGCCAGTAACTATGAATAGGATGTCACACCATGAATCCGATGCTTCTTCGTACCCAGAATCGTCGGTCGGTTCCAAACGTGTGTCCATCATTACGAATAGCATCCCGTCTGAAGAAATAGAATCCTCTCCGCCAACTAGGTCGTTGGCCGGTTCACAAATTCGATCGATTACTATGACTGGGAAGCCACCTCGTCAAGTTGGATTAACTACGCACGCGGAATCGTCAGTCAGACCGTACAATACATCACATTCCGAAGGTAAAGTCAGTTCATCCAATTCCTAGTTTAGGCGGGTCATCATTGTAGGTAGAAAGCCATATTATAAAACTGTATCTTTTCTTCTTCTAGAACCATCGACTGATTCCAAAACCGATTCAATTTCTTCGAATAGGGAGCCACATCATGCAGCTGGACTCACTCCGCAACCAGAATCGTTGCGCGGTGTAAACAATACACCACCCTGCGGAAATGGTATAATTTCGCACCCAGGGCCGTCGGCCGATTCCAAATTTGAGTCGATAAATGTGAATAGGATTTCATATCGTGACCCTCGCGAAGGTGAAATGATTCCATACCCAGGATCCTCAGCTGGTTTCGAATTTGGGTCGCTTCCTTTTAACAGAAAGCCACCGAATGACCTATTTAGTCCGGATCCGCAATCATCCGCCGGTGCTAGCAATGCATCGCTATATGAAAGCCAATTCGCTTCTCTCCCAAGATCGTCGGCCGGTTCTGAGTTTGATTTGATCGCTGCAAATATGGCGCAATCTAGCGAAGCGGGATTCCTTCCAAATTCTGGATCGTCGGCTAGTGCAATACACATTTCACCTCGCGAAGATACATTCAGCTTGAACTTAGGCTCGTCGGCTGGAACCATGTCGTCGAATCGTACGGATTGTGTCAAGCTTGGAACAATTGTAAAGAACAGCTTATCAACACCAGTATCAACGACACCGTATGAAGTTGTATCAACAACAGCACCAGTATCAACGACACATGAATTTGGACTTCCACTTAGTCAAAGGTCGTCGAAAGGTGCCAAGGTTCAGACTAAATCCGATGAGCCAATAGCAACGATTATTCCTGCAAAATTATCACTACGGAATGTAAGGTTCAGAAAACTCCCAAAAACATCGACGTCTGTCGCATATATGTCCACTTCAACGAATTCCGTATCCAATCCCATATCAAGATGAAGAAGAATGATGATGAAGATGAAATTGGAAAACAATCGATAACGTCTTCCGATGCCAAACCTGGTCTAACCTCGGCAGTAAAATCCTCAAAGATCATGTACCCTTTGAATTGCAATTCTAAATTCGCACATCCAGAGTCAAGTCCCGATGCCATATCTGAAGTCACCCCAAAACATCACACGTCTAATCCCGCATCACCGGGAGCTACATTAACGCAACACGCTGTAACCTTTTTCGAAAATGAATCACATTCCATCTCGAAACAACATGTATCCAACCATGCTTCGCTAGGACCTGAACTCGAACTGTCAGAAGAAACGTCGGTCGGTGCCATACAAGGATTTTCGGAAAATGTCACCTCATCACCTGAAATTGCCTTCGAACCGCCGTCACATCCTATAAACAATACAAAATCGAAGTCCACCACACCGCAGTCTTTTATATTTAATCCCAAATTGTCCAAAGCTGCATTGCTATATGAAAAGTCGGATGGTGGTTCAAGACCTGA
The DNA here is from genome assembly GCF_024139115.2 of Armigeres subalbatus. Classification (NCBI taxonomy): domain Eukaryota; kingdom Metazoa; phylum Arthropoda; class Insecta; order Diptera; family Culicidae; genus Armigeres; species Armigeres subalbatus. The sequence goes on along the minus strand of NC_085139.1, from coordinate 244,748,249 downwards.
AATAAAGCTGGAATTCAGTCATAGACACCGAGCACAAACAATACAAGAACAGATAGTCAGCAACACGTTTTCAAATATTGAATTACCATCAGCTGGCATATCTTCCCAAACAATTAACCACGGTGCAAATTCAGCGGAAGTAATATTGGACGGACACACCATTTACGAGACGTACTCTGAAGATGACTAACACACAGTGATATATTCCTTAAGGACAAGGTTCACATCAATTTTCAATTTCATGGGAAAACTTTCGGTTCAGAACCTGTCCGAACTCATTTAGATATCAAATAAAAATGTTTTGGTCAAAGATTATTATTCAATTTAATCTATAATATTAAGTTCACCACCAATACTGCCCATAAATTAATAACAGTCCCATGAAAATAGGAAATTAAGCAAACATGGGACTGTTATGAATTTATGGGCAGAATAAATATGTTTTTCAATTTCTCGCATGATCGCAGTAAAATCTCGTACACGTTTTTGTTGCAGTGTACATGCATGCATCACATTCGAAATTTTATTTCCAGCTCGTTTTTTCTATTTGTTTTATTTATTGTTGAAATTAAAATGAAGTGCAAATATTACAAATTATCCAGGTATTTTTTTTATATATATTCTCTCCGTATTTTATTAAACTGTATATTATCCACAGGAAACCCCACGATAGTTTTAACACGAACGTGCTGTGGATGCCAATATGCAGAAGGTATCGCCGTAATGCTTTCCAATGCGAACAAGTAGACTGCTGCGGCTGAGTTGTTGCGTAATTTAATGGTAGCAGAAGCTGGCCAGCTACCAATGGTGAAGCCATGGATGGAACTTGCGATTGGGTTCTGGGGAAAAGGTTCCTTTCTGACCCTGAGTCTGTTGCTCATAGGCCCAGCCATTGATTACTCAATAATCATTCGGACAAGCTGTTCAACAATAGCTGCTGTGATGATCAGTCAATTGACCAACGATTACAGCCGGATGAAGATCTTATCCAAGCTGGAGATATAAGAGCAAATAGACAACAGTTTGCAGTGACTGGCCCTTATTAAATCCACTAGAAGGTAAATGAATATTTGATAACATTTATCGTGAGCGCCTGTTAAAATCCATGACCTTCCATTCCATTTCCATTTAAAAATCGCTGCGTGCACATCGGCCCTTAAGCTAAGTATTCGCTTAGAAATCCTTCACAACTAAGGATACGCTTTGAAGCCTTCGAAAATGAGAAATGGTGCTTTAAGTCCCAAATGCAAAACAACGGAACGGAAAATTTAACAGGTATATTTTCTGTCACCGTTCCGTTGTATTGCGTTTGGGGCTTTAAGGAAAGTGGAAAAGTAGTAAGTAGGATTTATTCATTTACCCGCACATGGAGTTAGGGATCATCCACACAGTACGACACGTACGAGAAACGCGACGATCCATACACATTTTTTGGAATACCTACCCGGATACCTGTTTGGCTACAGCGTCGATAGTTATGCCTGGCGTATTGTAGAGCTACATATTCGACATTCATATAAAAAGCCGTGACGATGGAGAAAGGAAGGTGGTTGAAAGTTACCATTTAAAGCGTAACGTACTTTATGGATCTTCCCTATAATACCATATGTACTATAATTTTCTTTCACAATTTTTCCTCCTTTATTCAGGATCTGGGGATTTCATAAGAATAATAATTAAACCAGGTCTCTCTTTGGGATTCTGATGGGAATCATTTTGGTATTACTACAAAAATCAGACGAAAATCCTTTTTTATTTTGTAAATAGCCGTGATATTTTGTTTTATTTAGATTTAAAAAAATACGTGTTTGATAAGTTGAAGTTGTTTATAAAGTAACTCAATTGAACTAAAAGCAACAATTTAACATTTTTATTTAATTGGCGCAATAAATTGAGCAACAACATATTTATAGGGATTTCAGGACAGCGATGTTCGTTCATCAGCTCGATGTATTCTTTCAAAAGTGTTCTTTATATAGAATATACAGTGAATTAGATTTTTCCCTCATTATTGAAGTATCGGCACAATCGTTCTCGAATATCCTTGGCCGCATTGGAGCTGTTTCGACGCAACGTACTTTTAAGGTCAACGAGTGTTTCTTGTGTTCTATCAATGGACTGGTATGAAGAATGACTTGTCTCTTTCGACAGAAAGTTATGTAAATAACAACATGCCGTTACTATAGTTATCGCTTTTTCTGGATCCAGCATTATAGCCTTCTGGAAAATACCGAATCTGCTGTTCAGTATACCAAACGCATTTTCTACGGGTGCTCTGGCTCGGGATATTCTTCTGTTGTACTCATGCCGCTCATCATTCAGTAGCTTCTGCGGATAAGGCTTCATCATATGGACATTCAAAGCGAACGCCTCATCAGCCACAAAAATGTATGGAAAGTTCTCGTTAGTATTGGGCAAGGGAGCTGATTCTGGAAGCATCAGTTGATTATTTTCTAGCAATTCCCCAAACTTGGAATAGAATAGTACTCCTCCGTCAGATACCCTTCCGTTAATTCCAACGTCGATCATAATGAATTCCTTTTTTGAATTGACGATTGCCATTAAAACAATGCTATAGAATCCTTTATAATTAAAATAAAAAGATCCTGAGTGAGGTGGTTTCTGAATAGCAATATGCTTTCCATCGATAGCGCCAACACAGTTACTCAAATTGTACCGTCTACCAAAACCATCAGCAATGTTATTCCACTCGTTGGTTGTGTTCGGGAACTGTAATATTACGCATAGTGAATACTTTTTGCCTGTTATTTTATTTTGGAAAGAATACTTACCACCATGTAATCTCTGAGCACATACGATAGCACCTCACAGGTTTCAAGTACAGCGTCACTTATTGACGCTGGGGACATAAGTGCTGAAAATTTCAAGTCCTCGAAAGTTCTGCCTGTCGCCAAGTAACGAAGAGTGACTGCTAGTCGTTCGTTCACTGATATACTTTTTCTCATTACTGTATCCTGCCGTTTTAGGAAAGGAGTGACCATGTTTAGTAGACTGTCATACGTTGCTTCGTCCATTCGAAAATAGTTGTTAAAATCTTCAGCATCTGTCAAACTGATTTCATTCAAAAGTGCAACATGCGATAACTGTTCTCGTTTTTTGAACCATTCTTTCACCCAGCAACGACGATTTTTTGGTGGATTATTACCAAGAGCCAGTAATATAGCAAGACATGCTTTCCTTCGGCGATCCATCGCAATCAAAACTGATATTCAATTATTCAAGATTGAACAGAACTTTTCTGAGTAATTTTCAATTAAAAACGATTCGCAAATGCAATTTTATTCCGTATTTACCAGAGAAAAACGATCTGAATGGTTTGAGTAAACAACTGCGAAAATCGACATCTCAGGTGTTGTCAAAGGCTCAAAGGCCTTTTCATGTGACAGTGCCGTAACATGTAAATATATAGTTCTTTAAAACCGTTCTTCTAACCGCACATATTAACACGTTTTCAATTAAATATTGTTATTCATATTTTGGAAGCATTTACAAATGTACTTCTTGATCATGGTAAAACAACATGAATTCACGACCACGATCAACTTTTCCAGATGGCAGCACAGCAGTTTCGCAAAGGCTTATTGATGGATTGAAGAATAATAATGATGTACGTGTGAGGGCAGAAAATATTGAAGTAAACTATTGATGTATAAAGAATATTGAGGAAAAGTTTGACAATATAAATATTGTCAATATTCCGCTCGTCTGGGGTCTGCTTAAGGCCTACGAAAGACAGAAGTTTCGGCAAATGGTTCCAGGCGCGATGGAAAAGCTGGATGCGTTTGTTGTGAAGCTTCGTAAACAAGTCGCTAACTGCAATTATGGAAACCAAACTGTGTAACGTTCTTTGGTTATTCTATTTTTTTTATCCATAATAATAGATATATTTATGGTCCAATGCACCGAATGAACACAATGACGTTTGAGACGGGCGCTGTTTACTAAAAATGACCATTTGCATGAACTCGATGAATGAAAAAGTATTCATTCTTAGTAAACAGCGCACCGCTCAAACGTCAATGATGAACTCGGTGCATTGGACCATCACGGTAAAAAACCAACACGCTCAATTTAACTGTTCCATCTATTGAATGATCAACTTTACAATCACTATTATTGAAAATGATATTCCTTTGATTTTAAAGTGGTGTCACACCTTTCACAAGTGTGTTTAATGCAGACAATTCCATAACATCAACATTGTTCATCAAAGTGCTACTCACTGGATGTTGAAATGATTAGCACTTCGATCAGCACCAATAATGTCTCCACTAGAATTGAAAGTGCTAGGCTATTGAATTCACAGGTTCAGAGCTATTGATTTAAGAGTGGAGCGATATTGGTGTTGTTCTAAAAATAGATGACAGTTCTTTCATCTGTTCTGCTTAATTCAAGAGATATTTCAAAGTGTGAGATGGAGTCATGGTAAGACGAAGGACTTTCAAGCAAAAGGTATGTTATTCAAATCTGAGCAGAGGTAATTCTATTTTTTTATTTTGTTGTTTTATTTTCAAAACATTGTGCACGTCAAATGGAAGTGGTGGTCTTTGAATTCGACGAGTTCAGCTATGGTCCAATGCACCGAGTTCATCATTGACGTTTGAGACGGGCGCTGTTTACTAAGAATGAATACTTTTTCATTCATCGAGTTCATGCAAGTGTTCATTTTTAGTAAACAGCGCCCGTCTCAAACGTCATTGTGTTCATTCGGTGCATTGGACCATTGATATTGATTTGATTCCAAAGTAGTGCATATTCAAATGCAGAACAGTTCGCATGGACGTGTATATTTTTTACCGTGTAGTTTGAGAGATACGTATCACTAGGGGTGAACACTCTGTTCTCTGAGCAGTTTAAAACTATTCATAAGGTAATTCAGTTAGAATTCATTTCTATATTATATATTTATTCTAATTTCTTATTTTCGTTGGACCACAGCGTCCAACAAGACGCTTTTTTTTACACGATTCAAGTGCGTTGACCCATCCGTCGGCTATCTTGCGCTGGTGTCCGCATACGTTAATTCGATCGCTCGTCCTGGCCCGCCATTCGTTGACAGCTAAACGGAGTGCGAGGGACCGCTGGCCTTCCTGCGTACGGTTTACGTATGATCGGGTAGCGTACCAGCACCGCCGACAACCCCCTCTCCGCATCTATAGATCGGCCGTAAAGGACTTGAGCCCGGGCCGCCGCCGTTACGTTCCGGTCGGTAGGCACTACGCTCCGTGCCACTGTGAATGTCCAGAACATCGCATGCCATCCTAGCCCCCGGTTGACGAACCGCTGGTAGCACCGAGAGCGTAACCCAAACCCTGCGCAGGTTAGTCTACACCTTTGGCCATGATTACACACACACAACATTGACACATACACTTACACCTATGTTTAAGAAAAAATGAATGAATATAAAACTATATAAATGAATTTAACACTAGATTTGTCATTAATACGACCATAGCCCTGAGGTAATTAGTCCGCCCGGGTGATCGTTTCTCTCTCTCTCTCTTGCGAGCACGTGTAGAATTTTTCACTTTTCAGTGCGTCTACCTCTGCTACGTCGTTTCCGATTTGTCCCTTTTTAGCGTTTACCAAAAAAACCGTTCCCCTGAGAATACTCCATTGCACAGTGACGTCACACACGACTTTTGACAGGTACTGGTCCTGTTGTTTACAGACGACTTTATTTTAATTTTGAGATACTTCTATCATTCTTTGGATTTTCTGATCGTTAATTACCTAAGCTTATCGATAATTACCAATATTTGAATGCGGAATGTATGGAATGTCTTCAACATCGTGAAATATGCAGATTTAATTTGGATCAAAAAAATTCTAAGTCCGAAACGTAAACAACAGGACCAGTACCTGTCAAAATAGTGAGGTTAGGTTTGCCGCGCGCAATGACCTATTGCACTCATGCACATAAACAGTATAGTCGGGCAACATAAAACACACGACCAGTGGTCTCTCATTTATGAGAGTGGCGCTTAAACCACTGAGTTTCCATGCAATTAATTAAGAATAGCGAAAGGAACGGTTACAACTGAAAGCATAATCGTCGATCAAATTATTTCCACAACAAAAATCCAGAGCTGAGGAAGAAATGTCTAGAGAAAGACCGATCACTTGACGAAGTACTAGCAATCGGATCGGTTGCAATGCAGCTTACCGTGTGATATCAAAATGAAACCAAACTTAAACTCAACGTAATGCAACGACTCTGGAAATTCAGTTCTTGAAGTCAAGACATTCAAGAAGTATCCCAAGAATCCTCGATGTTTCAAATGTGACGGCCGTCACCTTTCATGGGGATGGTATCCGCTGTGTCCCGCAAGAAATCAGAAATGCAAGAGTTGCAAACAAACAGGACATTTCGCTAGATGCTGTTTCCTGCGAAAGAAGAAGACTGAAGTGACCGGGGAACAACATAAAGAGATACAAGCGAATCACTCGACAACGTTAAAGTAGGAGGTGTACCAATCCCATTCATAATCGATACTGGCGCGGATGAGGACATTTTGAGCGAGAGCGATTGGCGTATGTTGGAACATGTCGGATTTGGAGCAAATGCAAGTTCGGAAAGGAAGTTCAAAAGTTTTCAAGGCATATGGTACAAACATTCCACTAACCATGCTCGGAGAAGTAGAGACGTATATAAACATCAACGGCAGGACTTCTGAAACAATTTTCTATGTCATACTTGGCGGAAAATGCTCTCTATTATCCGGAAATACTGCAGTCAAGTTAGGTTTGATCAAGTATCTCAAATTGAGATTCTCAATGTTGTCGAGAAAAACAATTTCCCATGCATTAAAGGTATGAATAACTAATTACACCTATGCCTGGCGTATTGTAGAGCTCCATAATCGTCTGTCTTGGGCAATGTTCCTCCAGTTTCCCCGCACGTTCAGTGTCCCCAGGTCCGATTCCACCACGTGCAGCCAGCGTGTTCGTGGCCTTCCACGAAGTCGCCGGCATCTATCTGGTTCTCTGTTGAATATTGTTTTTGCTATTTTTTCTTCCGACATTCGCACTAAGTGACCAGCCCACTGAAGTCTGCCGTATTTTATACGATTCACAATATTTTCTACTTTGTTTACTCCGTAGAAAGCCCTATTCGCAGCAGCAATACGTCTTTTCACTTCACGGGAAACGTCATTGTCACATGTCACAAGCGTTCCAAGGTAAACAAATTCTTCAACAACTTCAAACACATCCCCATCAAGCATTACCTCAGCACCAACACCACTAGGTCTTCCTCTATCTCTACCTGCCACCATGTACTTTGTCTTGGTAGAGTTAATGGTTAAGCCTATCCTCGCCGTTTCCCTCTCGATGTCGTCCGCAAAGCCCAGAAGCATATGCGACCGTGTGATGATAGTGCCGTTTCTCTGCACGCCAGATCTGCTATTAGGAGATCTGGCTTTTGAGTGCAATGTTGAACAATAAATTCGAAAGTGCATCACCCTGCTTCAATCCGTCTAAGGTCACAAACGAGGTTGACACTTCGTCTGCAATCCGAACACTTGATTTCGAGCCATCCGGCGTTGCACGTATCAGTCTAATCAGTTTCGCCGGAAAACCATGTTCGGACATCATCTGCTACTTTTTACTGAATCGTACGCTGCTTTGAATTCAATGAACATATGGTGAGCCTGCAAGTTGTACTCCCGGAATTCATCAAGGATCATCTGCAGGTTAAATATCTGATCCGTTATTGATCGGCCCTCACGAAAACCTGCCTGGCATTCACCGTTGAAGGACTCCTCAAGCGGTCTCCGTTTGCTAAACAGGACACGCGACAGGATTTTGAACGCAGCTAGTTGGTTAAAGCACCAGTCTAGCGTACTGTAGGGTCATGGGTTCGAACCCCATCGAAGGGAATGTGGTTACCTCCAATAAATTTCCCAAATCAATATCTTCCACATAATGTACATGATCACATATGAACCCCTTCCCTCCCCTCTTCTCCAGAAAGTGCTAAGTGAACGGCTCCTACCAACCTTATTCAGCAAATGTCTAAAAAGTCCTTCGCTATCCGGAGACAAAAATCAAGGTTTCGAGAGGCTTTGTCCACTTTGTAGGAAATACGTAACTTTTACGGCACCTAATAAAGAGTCGAGGATAAAAATTCTAATATATTTTTTCTGCCGGCGTCCTACGTCCTACGATGATTGTGTCTAGAAGCTTATTGTCAAAAATAATCGAGTCTTTCTTCGAGAGATGGTAATTGTCGAAAATTTAGCTGGATTCAGCATGATTCTATGCATGCCAATTGATGAGATTTCTTGCTCGGCAGAGCGGTGATTCTGGAATCCTAATCAAAAACATGCTGGTCTAGACTGAACATCAGACCCGTTTCTCGAAGAGGCAATTTTAATCCTGCATCAACTGGTAGTGCAAATGACGGATTTGGTCGTTTTTACTTTATTATTGTCAGGGGGATTTTTGTTGACCAAATTTTATGAAATTTGGCTACAATATTCTTTGTTATGCAAAGAATGTTTAGGCCAAATTTGAGCATGAGAAAATCCCCTGACAATAATAGAAGAAAACCTGCCGAAGCCATCATTTTCCTAGGTAAGTTAGGCGACATGTCTGAAAAAACAAAAATGTAAATCTAGGGAAATTGTCATCATATACGAAATATTTGTGACAACAAAAATGTTTTAGTTCCAATGATAACTGTATACCTTAATATTGTATGATTTTGTAGAACATTAACAAGCCAGACTGATAATAATGATGCATATTGGATGAAAAACTATAATTACGGAAGCTTATAAATACCTTATATTGTACCAACAAAACCTGTTTCTCCATGCGTCCTACGCGTCAACGCACAGGAAGTGGTCCGAATCCACACTGGTATAGACGAGTCCCTCCTGGGTCATGTAATCGGTTATGCTCCTAAAATATAACAAAATATCATTTAGCTTTTTTCAAAACCTTCCGTCTAAAAAAATCACTCACTGCATCTCCGAAGCGCTGATATGCGGGAACTTTTTCTGCAGCTCCTGCCGGCTGATTCCGATGTCTGACATGTGGCTCTTGATCGCCCTGTACACGACCAGATTCTTCCCGGATAAACCCATCGTGTTGTTGTCCGTTTCCATGAAACCTCCGCTGGAAGCCGTGTCTTTGGCGCCGGATTCAGCCCCGCTAGTGCCAGCACCTCCGCCACTTTTGGCATACTCCTCGCCCTTGTATCGGGCATTCAGCACCTCCAGCAGGTGAGTCGTCACCTCGTTGGGCGAGTGGACCATGTCTATCTTGAAGATCATCACCGCCTTACTTCCACCCTGGTGGCGTACCGAGCCCACAACCCTGGCGTAGGCGTTTTCCGCCACTCCGGGTGTGCTGCTGGTGTCGCCTTCCTCGAGCCACAGATGCGCATCCACCTGACCGGTGTGATCCTCCAGGCGGTAGGTGATCTTCGTCGACGAATGCGCCACCGTCCGGACGATCCCCACAAAGGTCACCATACTGTAGTGGATGCCAAACAGCTGCATGCCATCCTCGGACGATTCCTGGATCTGGCGGATGGTCAGCGGGAGAACGCCTTCGGCTTTGTTCTCCTGCGCGGCGCCACCCCCAGTAGCGTTGAATCCACCGGCACCAACTACGATGCAGGATGATAACTTAAAAGGCACGTAAAACTAATGTTTTGCGATACTTACAACTATCATTCATTTTGCTGTAATGTAGAGTAGAAAAGTCACTGAGATGGTTGATATTTTCTGCACTTAATACCAGGAATATTCCTGAAAATTTAGAGTTTTGCGGAACAAGATTAGAGCGAAAGCAGCGGTTTGTTTTGTGAGTAAACGCGCGCCAACTTTGACAGCTGTCGCTCGCGGATGAACCTCTATAAAGTGAACTTTAGTACAGTCCGGCGGATAGTGCATGAACTTTGTTAACGCTGATTGCACGGAGAAATAAATTTATCCTATTTACCTCTTTGCTGTGAAATTTACCATTTACAATTTTAAAAATGGATTTTCTTGATAATTCCTGATTATCTCGGAATTAAAATGTCGACCAAATAAAAAAAAACAAATTTGATTGGACGAAGTGGCCTTAACAGGTCGCCCCACCGATCGTCAGGGGCAGGCGATACCGAAGAGCGTGGCGATACAGAAGAGCGTGATCGGAGGAGCCACCCATCGAGATAAAGATGGACGGAGCTACCCTGACCAGGGGCATCAAGCCAGGACGGAGCTACCCTGACCAGGGGAATAATCAAGTTTGTAACCCTGATTTTGAAAAACTATGTGAACAAATAGTGACAACCATTTACCCCGAGAGCCTGTTTTTTTTTCGTATGACTACCAGGGGGAGAAGGCGGAGCACTGAATCCCTACCCCAACATGTGCGACATCTGGATTTGGTTCTAAACTGTAAATAACAGTGTTAATTCTCTACCACCTTTTTGTTATGGCGAGGCAATTTTTATGCACACTTTTGTTTTCGATATTTTATCAAAATTAAACACTCTATCATGCAGTCATATAAAAATGTGGTATGCTTGAGATACCTGCTTGATTATAGGGACTCGAAAAATAATTTATTTGCAGTAACTAACCGAATATAAAAATGTTCGCATTAACGATTTCGCCCTAACACCGGTTCTAAGCTACGATGCAGAGTACACGAGCTTTGTTCGCCAGTGACAGGCGTACGAGGCCCTTGATGACTACACACAGGACGTCGAGCGCACTTGCTTTACTATGTGCACTGTAGATTAACGTCCCTCAACTAATTATTGCGCATAAATCCCAAAATTTTATTCCCACCTTTGGGATTCCGCGCCTAGCACTCAGCGCCAGACTCGGCGACAAGGGAAGAATTATCAAGTTTGTAACCCTGATTTTTGAAAATTATTATCGCTAGTCAAGTTGAAAACCGAAATGGGGGACTACTAGCGAAGTTGGATTTTTCTCGCAATCCGTACGTTAAACCCAGGGGGGGAGTAAGCCTGTCATCCACGAACAAATCAAGCCTACCTAAGATGTATTATCCGGGCCTCGCCGCTTGGGAAAGGCGGGCCACCATGGGCCACCCCGCTTGGCAAGTGTAACATTTTTTGAACTGGAATCTTGTAGGATATTGGTTAACCTACACTACTGCTGACTAACGAAAAAATTGTGGGATTGTTTATTTACATTTGCTTCATACTACATGCAGAGGAGGCGCGATGCGCCGCATATGAATCTATACCATTTCGTCGAAAGACATTTCGTCGAATGACATTTAGTCGAATGACATTTGGTCGAAAAGACATTACGTCGAATGGACATTTGGTCGAAAGGACATTTAGTCGAAAATGTTTTTTTAATCCACTAGATACGCAGGACATTTGGTCGAATGACGTTTGGTCGAAAAGACACTACGTCGAAAGGACATTTGGTCGAATTGACATTTAGTCGAAATCTGATTCAAGTATGAAAAATCTTCGTACATCTGGTCGAATGACGTTTGGTCGAAAGCGAGTTTTGAATTAAAAATCTTGGTAAATTTAGTCTAACAATGTTCCGTCGAATGGTTATTTGAAAGAAAAGAACTTTAGTCAATAACATGATTTATTCTGGTTTCCAAAAAGTCACATAATTATTGCTCCAATATTGTCCAAAGAATGATGGGTCCATAAAATCAATAAATAATACGAAAACGGTGAATATCCCGAGAATATTTCCGACTGGATATTGAGTTTGGCGAACCCCTCTAACCGACTACGATGAATCTATACCACCTGGTCAAAAGAAATTCAGTCACCACTTCACCAGAAATTCAGAAATTCATGACCATTTGATCGGAATTAAATTTACGGCCAATAATAAACGAATTATGGTTGGAAGACAATTTCATTCTGAACTAATTATTGTATAAATATTAAGTGAAAGAAAGAGTTTCAATGAAAAGAATAAGAAAACCATTCTCATTTGACCAAATGACCTTTCGACTAAACGTCCTTTCGACGAAATGTCATTTGACCAAATGTCATTAGATTAGCTGTCAATCAACGAAATGTTCCAAAGCCGACTACGATGAAGAAGTAACATTGATGTCATTGGTTTTTGATAATGTGCCGAAAAAAAATAAAGGGTATTTCACCATCACTACCTAATATTTTGCTATTTCTGTAGGTTTTCAATTTTTCTATAATACACCAGAGTCTCCAGAAGTTTCTTTAGCTCAGGTGAAAAATCCTCATTGACATCCATATTCGTTTCTTCCGCTCTTCCGCACTTCCGCTGAACTTCCTCACGTCGACTGAATTCCTCTTATCAGTTTATCCATGAATCTTGTGGATTATTTATTCAAATTCAATCAAAAATCTATTGACGAATTATCCATTTAACTAATTACCTATTACCGACTAAACACTCTACATTGTCATTCCACTAAAAAGCTCAAAATAATTTTCTTGGCTAAACACTTTCAACATTCGACTAAATTTCCATTCGACTAAATGTCCTTTCGACTAAATGTCCGTTCGACTAAATGTCCATTCGACTAAATGTCCATTCGACTAAATGCCCATTTGACTAAATTTCCATTCGACTATATGTCCATTCGACTAAATGTCCCTTCGACCAAATGTACTTTCGACTAAATGTCATTCGACTAAACGTCATTCGACGAAATGTCATTCGACGAACTGTCCCAAAGCCGCCGCATATTACCCCCCTGGTTAAACCTAACTTCGCTAGTAGTGCGCTAGTCTAATTAGGCCTTAATTAGACTAACGCGCCACTAGCGAAGTTAGGTTTAACGTACGGATTGCGAGAAAAATCCAACTTCGCTAGTCCCGTATTCCGGTTTTCAACTTAATCGAGTATATCGGTTGGTTGTGTGAGTGCACCGATGTCAAAAAATAGAGCTTTATTTAGGTATTTTTTTTGTTGTCAACTGCAAGTTTTGACAGTATTATTTATGCAACGACTTTTGAGACTATTATTGGCATGCTGGGTTGACTTCGGTTTGATACCAGAAGTGGTTAATCTTGTTGACCAATTGAATTAAACTCCAGAATAATTTCCAGAACTATTTGGAGAACCTAGAGCATCTGCATTGAACTAATTTGAAATACATATTATTCGCAAGGTTTCTAGCTAGGGACTTTAAAGGACATGCTGGGCTGATTTGTGTTATGAAGTCTGAATCTTCTGAATCTGTAAATTATACTCCCATCGAAGATGGTAAATCGCTATTTTCTACATTTTGTATAGCAGCATTCCTGCTCCATCCCACCTCCCATCTCGTATGAGACAGCCGTGAAAGAATTGTGAGTTTCGCTTATAAGACGCACGGGAACCTGCTGTTTGAAATCATAATCCTCATGATTTCTTGATCGTACTATTCGACATGTTAACCGCAAGAACATGTACTTCTCAATAAGTAATTAGGTTCAGGTTCCCCTTAATACAAGTTGCTATACCAATGCTTGCACACTTGTGCATTTTGTTTAATTAAAAGGAATAGGTGAAATTTGCATAACAAGTTCAATCACAAGACGAATCATTGCATAAATCTACCATGCGTCTCCATATGCTGTTATGCCCAAGTAACCATGAAGCTATATATGCTTGTAAAAAACACAGCCCTAAAAGTTGACTTAAAGTGGAAAAGGGCAATTATAAGACCGAATAAATGGTTCATTACTTTGACAGGGGCAGCAGGGACTATGTCCAAGGGCTTGACGATCCCTCCCCAGGCCATCTGCGAGTTGTGGAGCCTGCCTAGGATGTGGTGGGGTTTGACAGTGGGCCCTGTTAAACCTCTATAAAAAGCTGCATGTATCCGCAAGTAGGCACCGCCAAAGCGACCGTGTGCCGCTCAAAGCGCACAAGCCCAAGTCCTGTGTCGGGTTTCTTCAACTATTAATTAAATAACACTGACAAACAACAAATCAATTTTATAATTTCACTTATTATTATTTTTCTTTTCATTTTTTTTCATTTTTTTCGTCACCTCACTTTAACATCCGTTTTCAGCAACATTCGTCACAAAACTGATTATCCTCGAACTGAGAGAAGCCCTACAGCGGATTACTCTCTCCGCTCTCCGCTCGAATAGAATTATTTGCTGTCCAAGGGGATCTCCATATCTCGCGTTCACGGCAAATGAATGTTTGTTTTCTTTTCACTCTAATAATTTGTCGTACAAACTCCAAAGTATGAAATACTAGAATACGTGTATGACACGATTGTTTTAAACTAATATTATCTTGAACAGACGCGGATACCAAATGATATTGTACTATTTCCTACATCCTTCTTCTCCTCTACTCTTGATCAATTGTAACATTTTGAATCGAATAATATTTAAATTTATTATAAAAGTAAAAAAAACATTAAACAGTTCAAAAAACTTCATAAAGAGTAAAATATCAATAGAAATTGAATTATTATATATTTAATCCTATTTGAATACATATTTGAGATGGCTGATTTAATATGATGTTCTGAAAAGAGAAAATGGTTAATAACGTATTAAAACTGCAATTATGTGAAACGAGACTTACCATGACCATGAATTAAAAGTGAAATAGAATAATTGAAATTAAGCACAATCTTTGAAACTAGGGTAAAGTGCCCTATAGTGGACCCTTAACCAATAGTGGACCCTCCAGCCATTTTTGCATTATTACTGCACAATGCCAACATTTTGCAATGAAATTCTATCGGGAGAACCTACCTTACAGTCCTATGATTTGATTACATGCATTTGAAATGCTATGGAAAGTAAAATTAGATGATTTTTTACAATTCTATAAAAAATAAACACGAGAGTGTCCATTATAGGAATATTTTGGGGGGTCCATAATAGGGAAGAAGAACGTCCCGAAACGGGACATGAAAATCAAATGAAGTGTCGACTATAGGGAAGCAATTTCCTATTATAGACCCCCAGGGGGTCTACTATAGGGCGAATTCAGTTAGACTTGAAAATGTTAATTTTAACGAATAACGTCGTGTATTTTGGTGTTTTATGTATGTATCGTGAAGAGGGGATGCAGAGCTTGTTTTTAGATATCAAGCAGAGTTAATATGTTGAAATTTTTTAAGCCTTATGACAGAAAGAGCAAAATTCCGCTACTAGGGGGTCCACTATTGGGCATTTTACCCTATGATACTGATACACGTTACTTACAGTTTCTATTAGTAATTCAGGCTTCACACGTTTGAAATGTCTACCGATTCGAAAATAACACCAATATCTTCATATATCCTCAAGTATCACGTAGAGCTCACCAGGCTCTAGAACAGGCTCAGACCAGGCTCAGCTCATCTCAGTTTACATTTTCTAACACTAATACACGGCAACAACTGATCTTGTTCTTGCAGTCATGGGTAGAGCTTACCAGGCTCTAGAAAATCAATCTTGCATCAAAACCAGCAAAATTACAACAGCATTCTCAGTCCATCTCAGTTTACACTTTCTAACTCTAATACATGGCAACAGCTGATCTTGTTCATGCAGTTATGGGTAGAGCTTACCAGGCTCTAAAAAATCAATCTTGCATCAAAACCAGAAAAAAAATCCAATAATATTCTCAGTTTATCTCAATTTACACTTTCTAACACATGGCAACCGCTGATCTTGTTCATGCATTCATGGGTAGAGCATACCAGACTCTCAAAAATCAATCTTGCATCAAAACCAGAAAAATTACAACAGCATTCTCGATTCATCTCAGCTTACACTTTCTAACTCTAATACATGGCAACAGCTGATCTTGTTCATGCAGTCATGGGTAGAGCTTACCAGGCTCTAGAAAATCAATCTTGCATCAAAACCAGAAAAAATCCAATAATATTCTCAGTTCATCTCAGTTAACACTTTCTAACACTAATACATGGCAACAGCTGATCTTGTTCATGCAGTCATGGGTAGAGCTTACCAGGCTCTAGAAAATCAATCTTGCATCAAAACCAGAAAAATTCCAATAATATTCTCAGTTTACCTCAGTTTACACTTTCTAACACTAATACATGGCAACAGCTGATCTTGTTCATGCAGTCATGGGTAGAGCTTACCAGGCTCTAGAAAATCAATCTTGCATCAAAACCAGAAAAAATCCAATAATATTCTCAGTTCATCTCAGTTTACACTTTCTAACACTAATAAAAGGCACCAGCTGATCTTGTTCATGCAGTCATGGGTAGAACTTACCAGGCTCTAGAAAATCAATCTTGCATCAAAACCAGAAAAATTCCAATAATATTCTCAGTTTATCTCAGTTTACACTTTCTAACACTAATACATGGCAACAGCTGATCTTGTTCATGCAGTCATGGGTAGAGCTTACCAGGCTCTATAACATCAATCTTGCATCAAAACCGGAAAATTTCCAACAGCATTCTCGATTCATCTCAGCTTACACTTTCTAACACTAATACACGCGTCAGCTAATCTTTGTCATGCAGTCATCGTCAGAGCTTATCAATCGGATATTAAATTTGCTTCTATAGGATCCACCCGGATCAAACGTCATCTCAGAGACGCACCAATCCACTCGGAGATTGGATTTTTCCATGTGATCCACCCGGATCAAACGTCCACACAGAGACGCACCAACCCACTCGGAGATTGGATTTCTTCATACCATTTACACTTATCAAACGTTGCTAAATACAATTATTATTGACATAAGGAAAATTCCAATAATATTCTCAGTTTATCTCAGTTTACACTTTCTAACACTAATACATGGCAACAGCTGATCTTGTTCATGCAGTCATGGGTGGAGCTTACCAGGCTCTAGAAAATCAATCTTGCATCAAAACCAGAAAAATTCCAATAATATTCTCAGTTCATCTCAGTTTACACCTTCTAACACATATACATGGCAACAGCTGATCTTGTTCATGCAGTCATGGGTAGAGCTTACCAGGCTCTAGAAAATCAATCTTGCATCAAAACCAGAAAAAATCCAATAATATTCTCAGTTCATCTCAGTTTACACTTTCTAACACTAATAAAAGGCACCAGCTGATCTTGTTCATGCAATCATGGGTAGAACTTACCAGGCTCTAGAAAATCAATCTTGCATCAAAACCAGAAAAATTCCAATAACTCTACTCAGTTCATCTCAGTTTACACTTTCTAACACTAATACATGGCAACAGCTGATCTTGTTCATGCAGTCATGGGTAGAGCTTACCAGGCTCTATAACATCAATCTTGCATCAAAACCAGAAAATTTCCAACAGCATTCTCGATTCATCTCAGCTTACACTTTCTAACACTAATACACGCGTCAGCTAATCTTTGTCTTGCAGTCATCGTCAGAGCTTATCAATCGGATATTAAATTTGCTTCTTTAGGATCCACCCGGATCAAACGTCATCTCAGAGACGCACCAATCCACTCGGAGATTGGATTTTTCCATGTGATCCACCCGGATCAAACGTCCACACAGAGACGCACCAACCCACTCGGAGATTGGATTTCTTCATACCATTTACACTTATCAAACGTTGCTAAATACAATTATTATTGACATCAGGAAAATTCCAATAATATTCTCAGTTCATCTCAGTTTACACTTTCTAACACTAACACATGGCAACAGCTGATTTTGTTCATGCAGTCATGGAAAAAGCATACCAGGCTCTAGAAAATCAATCTTGCATTAAAACCAGAACAAAATCCAATAACATTCTCAGTTCATCTCAGTTTACACTTTCTAACACTAATACATGGCAACAGCTGATCTTGTTCATGCAGTCATGGGTAGAACTTACCAGGCTCTAGAAAATCAATCTTGCAGCAAAACCAGAAAAATTCCAATAATATTCTCAGTTCATCTCAGTTTACACTTTCTAACACTAATACATGGCAACAGCTGATCTTGTTCATGCAGTCATGGATAGAGCATACCAGGCTCTAGAAAATCAATCTTGCATCAAAACCAGAAAAATTCCAATAATATTCTCAGTTCATCTCAGTTTACACTTTCTAACACTAATACATGGCAACAGCTGATCTTGTTCATGCAGTCATGGATAGAGCTTACCAGGCTCTAGAACATCAATCTTGCATCAAAACCAGAAAATTTCCAACAGCATTCTCGATTCATCTCAGCTTACACTTTCTAACACTAATACACGCATCAGCTAATCTTTGTCATGCAGTCATCGTCAGAGCTTATCAATCGGATATTAAATGTGCTTCTATAGGATCCACCCGGATCAAACGTCATCTCAGAGACGCACCAATCCACTCGGAGATTGGATTTTTCCATGTGATCCACCCGGATCAAACGTCCACACAGAGACGCACCAATCCAGAAAAATTCCAATAATATTCTTAGTTTATCTAAATTTACACTTTCTAACACTAATACATGGCAACAGCTGATCTTGTCCATGCAGTCATGGGTAGAGCTTACCAGGCTCTAGAAAATCAATCTTGCATCAAAACCAGAAAAATTCCAATAATATTCTCAGTTCATCTCAGTTTACACTTTCTAACACTAATAAAAGGCACCAGCTGATCTTGTTCATGCAGTCATGGGTAGAGCTTACCAGGCTCTAGAAAATCAATCTTGCATCAAAACCAGAAAAATTCCAATAATATTCTCAGTTCATCTCAGTTTACACTTTCTAACACTAATACATGGCAACAGCTGATCTTGTTCATGCAGTCATGGATAGAGCATACCAGGCTCTAGAAAATCAATCTTGCATCAAAACCAGAAAAATTCCAATAATATTCTCAGTTCATCTCAGTTTACACTTTCTAACACTAATACATGGCAACAGCTGATCTTGTTCATGCAGTCATGGGTAGAGCTTACCAGGCTCTAGAACATCAATCTTGCATCATAACTAGAAAAATTTCCAACAGCATTCTCGATTCATCTCAGCTTACACTTTCTAACACTAATACACGCGTCAGCTAATCTTTGTCATGCAGTCATCGTTAGAGCTTATCAATCGGATATTAAATTTGCTTCTATAGGATCCACCCGGATCAAACGTCCACTCAGAGACGCACCAAACCACTCGGAGATTGGATTTTTTCATGTGATCCACCCGGATCAAACGTCCACACAGAGACGCACCAACCCACTTGGATTTCTTCATACCATTCACACTTATCAAACGTTGCTAAATACAATTATTATTCACAATCAGGAAAATTCCATTAATATTCTCAGTTTATCTCAGTTTACACTTTCTAACACTAATAAAAGGCACCAGCTGATCTTGTTCATGCAGTCATGGGTAGAATTTACCAGGCTCTAGAAAATCAATCTTGCATCAAAACCAGAAAAATTCCAATAATATCCTCAGTTCATCCCAGCTTACACTTTCTAAACTAATACACGCATAAGCTGATCTTTGCCATGCAGTCATAGTCAGAGTTCATCAATCGGAGAATAAATCTGCTTCTATAGGATCCACCCGGATCAAACGTCCACTCAGAGACGCACCAAATCACTTGGACATTGGATTTCTTCATATCATTCCACTTATCAAACGTTACTGAATGCAATTATTATTCACAAGGAAAATTCCAATAATATTCTCAGTTCATCTCAGTTTACACTTTCTAACTCATACACATGGCAACAGCGTTCACTGCAAGCTAGTGAATCTTAAACTGAACTAGTCTGAACTGGTCTAGACCTTCTTAACCATTTTGTAGAAGATAAATCTGTAATAGTTTCCGAGATATTTAACCCAAATATTAATTTCTTACTAGCGTCACAAAGCGAATGAAACTCAAACTAAACTTATTCTCAATATAATGGTCTTGACTATTGCCACAAAGCGAATGGATATCAGATTCTTAGATATCCAGTCCAATCATGTGTACTAGTGTTCGTCCCTACGAACAAATTTGTCATAGATGTCAACTTTCAAAATCATATAAATTCCGTGATATCTTTTCCAAACTATGTTTTCGTATAAACTAGCGCCGCCAATTGGCCAATTTCAAAACCAAAAAGATGTTAAATACAACATGTTCGTTCTTCCGGTCAACTTTGATATAGATGTCAATGCTCAAAATCTGATGAATTCTGAGATAACTTACCCAAATGATGTTTTCGTATACACAGCGCTGCCAAGTGGTTGAATTCAAAACCAAAACGATCTTCAATACAACGTGTTCGTCCTCCCTCCGAACAACTCTGTCGAAGATGTCAACTTTTAAAATCACATGATTTCCGCGATATCTTTTCCAGACTATGTTTTCGTATAAACCAGCGCCGCCAATTGGCCAATTTCAAAAGCAAAACGATCTTCAATACAACGTGTTCGTCGCTTCGAAAAACTTCGTTAAAGATGTCAACTTTTAAAATCTCACAAATTCCAAAATATCATATTCAAATATGTAATGTTCTCGTATAAACTAACGCCGCCAAGTGGCCAAATTCAGAATCAAAAAGATTTTTAATGTGTTTAGCAATCGCATTCTTCAATACAATTTTATTCAATTACAATATTCGCAAACAGCCCTGTAATATGATTATAATTAGACAAAAATCTTCAACAACCCTGTACAGCAATGTGTGTGTATACATCATTATTTCCTGCTCTAGCTCGGGTTTGGTATATCGGCAATCAACAAAACTGCGCTTGAACTTCGAAGCGCAATCCAGCAAAAAGAAAACAAAACTTACTTGAATAATCCGGCAAAGTCAAAATTCCAATGAGTTAAAAAAATGGCCGCATCGCATCACCAAACACTTTCGTTCACACTACAAAAACGGCACGCCAACGCCATGAATAGGGAGCGTAAACTATTATATACCGACCATGCCATTGTCGGGTTTCTTCAACTATTAATTAAATAACACTGACAAACAACAAATCAATTTTATAATTTCACTTTTTATTATTTTTCTTTTCATTTTTTTTCATTTTTTTCGTCACCTCACTTTAACATCCGTTTTCAGCAACATTCGTCACAAAACTGATTATCCTCGAACTGAGAGAAGCCCTACAGCGGATTACTCTCTCCGCTCTCCGCTCGAATAGAATTATTTGCTGTCCAAGGGGATCTCCATATCTCGCGTTCACGGCAAATGAATGTTTGTTTTCTTTTCACTCTAATAATTTGTCGTACAAACTCCAAAGTATGAAATACTAGAATACGTGTATGACACGATTGTTTTAAACTAATATTATCTTGAACAGACGCGGATACCAAATGATATTGTACTATTTCCTACATCCTGGTGTTAGGTGGGACGCTAAACAGCCCTGACACGATGGCCCTCCGGCGAGACAGGAGGTTTGCGCAGGCCCAATAAGCCGCATGGAAAACCAATAATTACGAACAATATAAGAGATAATGCGACTCGATATAATCGGCAAAGACCTAGGCGACGAATAAAGGATCACGATTGGAAGCTTGGAACATGGAACTGCAAGTCGCTAGGTTTCGCAGGTTGCGACAGGATGATCTACGATGAATTACATCCCCGCAACTTCGACGTCGTGGCGCTGCAGGAGATTTGCTGGACAGGACAGAAAGTGTGGAAAAGCGGGCATCGGGCGGCTACCTTCTACCAAAGCTGTGGCACCACCAACGAGCTGGGAACCGGCTGCGCCAACGCGTGATTGGGTGGCAGCCAATCAACGCAAGGATGTGCAAGCTGAGGATTAAAGGCCGTTTCTTCAACTAAAGCATCATCAACGTGCACTGCCCACACGAAGGGAGACCCGACGACGAGAAAGAAGCGTTCTACGTGTAATAGCTAGTTAAGAACCCCTGTTTGACATCAGTTTTATGAGAAGTATTTCTCTTCTGAAAATTGAGCAAATGATTAAAGAGCGGAGGATATATATATATGGTCATGCTTTCACTGAAATACAGCAGTATGTTTTAGACATTCAACAAGACTTGATCTTGTCAGTATACCCTGAAAGAATACCGTCAGTATAACCTATAGATAGTAGAATCTATAGATAGTAGAATCTATAGATGAGCGAAAGCATGGCTGAGTCGATTTTTTTGCCCGTGCACACGCGCATTTGACGTCACAGCCCTTAACGTTTCCATTGAAATTGTGACGTCATGCTCGTTTGGAGACGCGTTTGACAGTTCGTTTGGAGACAGAGGATTTATATTCGCTCATCTATATATTCCACTATCTATAGTATAACCGTGATCTAAAACAGTGGCGACGAGGATAATAAGTGATTTTTTGTTGACTCTCGCTTTTGTGCACCAGGATTAATTGTCACAACCGCAGTATTAATTGTACTTTGGTGTGAAAGTGCTTTTTTCACATTCTAAGGAATTGTGAGTAGTATAGAGAACAATTATTTTCTTCTATTTGTTGGCCGCCATTTGGAAAAATAATACATTCCTTTTTTTTAAACCAACACGAATGCGTTTCTGTAAGCCAATTGACGATACCACAGTCAACTGTGGTAAAAGGCAGTGAAGTTATATGTCGTTTTTTTGGATTTTCGTTGGTGTTTGGTGAAGGATTGTAGTTATAACATCAGCTAACTAGTGAGTAGTAAGGTAGAAATACACACAAAAAAAAATCGTTGGTAAGAGTAAAAGAATCGTTGGTAAATTCAAGAAAATGCGTTAGTGATTTTCAGTAGAAAGTATAGCACTGTCGGTTTAACGAACGCAAAACTTTTATTTCAGGATTGTTGGCTCTGATGTTGTTTTAACAATTCACCACTCTTAAATGTATTATCATGTTCTCAAAATAAAAGTTTTTTTCGCTTTTATTTTAATAGTTATTGCTTCTTAATGTTAATGGTGTGTTTATGCTTTTCTTTATTTACATCAATAATAAAAATAACACAAAAGAAACGTCAAGTTAAACAAAGTTTATTAATAACAAAAAAAGCAGCTATTGAATCCATAATTTATGAGTTTTCAGCATATGAATTATAAGCAACAATCTTTCTGGTCTTGCAAGTTACCAATTTCCACGTTGTTGCCGGCGCTGATGCGGACATCATTCCACTTACGTAAAACTGCTCACCTACCGTATCAACTGAACTCCCAAAGATTAGCGAGTGCGCTATGGTTTGGGAACGTATAGATGTATTACCCTCTCCGGGTTCCATCTGTCCGGTGAGCTGTCGGGTTTCCACGATGGCAGTTTCTGCAATAAAAAAACCAGATTAATCGAGTAAAAACCATGATCACAATAAGGACATATAGGTATCTAGTTTAGACAAGACTTAGGCACAGTGAATTTCGAAATCAGTTGAGCAAGATAACCTACCTACTTGAAGAAGTAAACATCTCATTAACAGGTTTTTCTCAGCACATCAATCTTCCTCGGCACCTCCGCGGCGTTTGTTGGTTAACTTGCCTTTTGTGACACTTTTTCGTCTGCTTTTGGTCGTTTTATCTCCTGCATCCAGGTAGTTACGGTTACAAGACGTGTCTAAATCACAGACACAAGGAAGAAAAGCTTCCGGCCTCGCTCCCGGCGATAGATTTTCATCGTAGCTAAATCGATTTCGGCGATAGATTTTCATTGTGCAGATGTTAGTCGTTGATGACCCCAACGAAATCATTGCTTCTTTTCCCTACGTCTTTTTTTAAACTGATGACAAAAGATGAGTGATTCCATCTGGTTTCCATCGACGATGTTTGCACCATACCTTCGTCTCGAAGGAACTCTCGGAACCTTTGATGAATAACGAGAAATATTATATTAGAATACTTTTAAAACAAATGGAGAAATAAATAACCTATCTGTTTAGTATAACATGGTACAATACCAGGAAAAATTAAAATTATTTTCTGTATGTTTATTTGGTATAACTTTTTTGGCGCAACTTTCAGTGACAGATCGTCGTATGCGCAGGTCGTTTGCTGCCAGTTGAATTTGTTTTGCTATCAGTGTTGCCAAAATTGTTAGATGTTTAAGTTTGTTTAACTATTTCACACATTTTGATCTGAGAGCTCTACTGTGAAAATAACAATTTTTTGCGAAGAAAAAAACTTTCAAATCAATCAATTTAGCGTTTGACTTAAAAGTTTCAGCATTCAATAATACCAAATTTTCTTTACTTTTGAAATAAAATTAGAAAATGTTGTAATCACAATTTTTTTTCGCTCTGTGTACCGTTATTTGTGTGAAGTACCTTTCGGTAAGCGAGTGTCCGCAAATGATTGGCTAGTTCATTCATTTTGTTTTTCTCGTATTTGGCTGTACGGTGCAAAATAAAAAATAAAAGAGGAAGTTAGCTGTTGTTGCCGAAGTGTTGCTGTGTTTTATCAACCGGGAGAAGAAAGCGAGTTGGATTGCTGTTGCTGTTGAATTTGTGGCCATCGTAGTAGCCGCCAGGTTCAGTGAACCAAGTGGACCAGACTGCATGCTGTTGTTGTTGCTGGTTGCCAGACTTTTGCGCTGTGTGGATTTTTTTGTTTGGACTACGGCTCAGATAGAGCTTTTGTTTCGTCGCAGCGTTTAGCCAGGTACGTGTTTTTGCCTTTCTCGTATACTAAGTATACGTAAAGGCTATATGATCGCTCCAAAAACAAACTTTTTATAGAAGGCCCGGAGACCCATAGTGTTATATACCGATCGACTCAGCTCGACGAATTGA
>NC_085139.1:244643671-244721171 GCF_024139115.2 Armigeres subalbatus | reverse complement strand
TTCAACTGATTTGCTCGCAACAAGTTGTATTCGACGCAGAATCCTGTCCCATTGTTTCCTATTGAAAATTGGCCAAATCGGACTATGGGATCGGAAGTTAAGGCCAAAATACTTTTTTTACGGAATAATCGCGTGAAAAGTGTCACTCATTTTCAGGCACTTACTCTTAACCGATTTACTCGCAACAAGTTGCATTCGACGCAGAATCCTGTCCCATTGTTTCCTATTGAAAATTGGCAGGATCGGACTATGGGCTCAGAAGTTATGGTCAAAATACTTTTTGCCTTTCTCGTATACTAAGTATACGGTAAAGGCTATATGATCGCTCCAAAAACAAACTTTTTATAGAAGGCCCGGGGACCCATAGTGTTATATACCGATCGACTCAGCTCGACGAATTGAGGTGATGTCTGTGTGTATGTGTGTGTGTGTGTGTGTGTGTGTGTGTGTATGTGTGTGTGTCTGTGCGCACCAACCCAAAAAAAATGTCACTCATTTCTTAAGTACTTATCCTTAACCGATTTACTCGCAACAAGTTGCATCCGACGCAGGATACTCTACCATTGTTTCCTATTGAAAATTGGTCAGATCGGACTATGGGATCGGAAGTTATGGCCAAAATACCCCTCTTTTATAGAAAAATTGATTAAAAAATGTCACTCATTTTTCAGGCATTTATCCTTAACCGATTTGCTCGCAACAAGTTGCATTCGACGCAGAATCCTGTCCCATTGTTTCCTATTGAAAATTGGTCAGATCGGACTATGGGATCGGAAGTTATGGCCAAAATACCCCTCTTTTATAGAAAAATTGATTAAAAAATGTCACTCATTTTTCAGGCATTTATCCTTAACCGATTTGCTCGCAACAAGTTGTATTCGACGCAGAATCCTGTCCCATTGTTTCCTATTGAAAATTGGCCAGATCGGACTATGGGATCGGAAGTTAAGGCCAAAATACTTTTTTTTACGGAATAATCGCGTGAAAAAGTGTCACTCATTTTTCGGGCACTTATCCTTAACAGATTTACTCGCAACAAGTTGCATTCGACGCAGAATGATGTCCCATTGTTTCCTATTGAAAATTGGTCAGATCGGATTATGGGATCGGAAGTTATGGCTAAATACTTTTTGCCTTTCTCGTATACTAAGTATACGTAAAGGCTATATGATCGCTCCAAAAACAAACTTTTTATAGAAGGCCCGGAGACCCATAGTGTTATATACCGATCGACTCAGCTCGACGAATTGAGGTGATGTCTGTGTGTATGTGTGTGTGTGTGTGTGTGTGTGTGTGTGTGTGTGTGTGTGTGTGTGTATGTGTGTGTGTCTGTGCGCACCAACCCAAAAAAAAATGTCACTCATTTTTTAGGTACTTATCCTTAACCGATTTACTCGCAACAAGTTGCATTCGACGCACGATACTCTACCATTGTTTCCTATTGAAAATTGGTCAGATCGGGCTATGGGATCGGAAGTTATGGCCAAAATACCCTCTTTATAGAAAAATTGATTAAAAATGTCACTCATTTTTCAGGCATTTATCTCAACTGATTTGCTCGCAACAAGTTGTATTCGACGCAGAATCCTGTCCCATTGTTTCCTATTGAAAATTGGCCAGATCGGACTATGGGATCGGAAGTTAAGGCCAAAATACTTTTTGCCTTTCTCGTATACTAAGTATACGTGAAGGCTACATGATCACTCCAAAACAAACTTTTTATAGAAGGCCTAGAGACCCATAGTATTATATACCGATCGACTCAGCTCGACGAATTGAGGTAATGTCTGTGTGTATGTGTGTGTGTGTGTGTGTGTGTATGTGTGTGTGTCTGTGCGCACCAACCCA
This sequence comes from Armigeres subalbatus, assembly GCF_024139115.2. NCBI lineage: Eukaryota > Metazoa > Arthropoda > Insecta > Diptera > Culicidae > Armigeres > Armigeres subalbatus. The sequence continues at coordinate 244,719,323 of NC_085139.1, read as the reverse complement.
AAAAAAATGTCACTCATTTCTTAAGTACTTATCCTTAACCGATTTACTCGCAACAAGTTGCATTCGACGCAGGATACTCTACCATTGTTTCCTATTGAAAATTGGTCAGATCGGACTATGGGATCGGAAGTTATGGCCAAAATACCCCTCTTTTATAGAAAAATTGATTAAAAAATGTCCACTCATTTTTCAGGCATTTATCCTTAACCGATTTGCTCGCAACAAGTTGCAGTCGACGCAAAATCCTGTCCCATTGTTTCCTATTGAAAATTGGCCGGATAGGACTATGGGCTCAGAAGTTATGGTCAAAATACTTTTTGCCTTTCTCGTATACTAAGTATACGTAAAGGCTATATGTTCACTCCAAAAACAAACTTTTTATAGAAGGCTCGGAGACCCATAGTGTTATATACCAATCGACTCAGCTCGACGAATTGAGGTGATGTCTGTGTGTGTGTGCGTGTGTGTGTGTGTGTGTGTGTGTATGTGTGTGTATGTGTGTGTCTGTGCGCACCAACCCAAAAAAAAATGTCACTCATTTTTTAGGTACTTATCCTTAACCGATTTACTCGCAACAAGTTGCATTCGACGCACGATACTCTACCATTGTTTCCTATTGAAAATTGGTCAGATCGGGCTATGGGATCGGAAGTTATGACCAAAATACCCCTCTTTTATAGAAAAATTGATTAAAAAATGTCACTCATTTTTCAGGCATTTATCCTTAACCGATTTGCTCGCAACAAGTTGTATTCGACGCAGAATCCTGTCCCATTGTTTCCTATTGAAAATTGGCCAGATCGGACTATGGGATCGGAAGTTAAGGCCAAATACTTTTTGCCTTTCTCGTATACTAAGTATACGTAAAGGCTATATGATCGCTCCAGAAACAAACTTTTATAGAAGGCCCGGAGACCCATAGTGTTATATACCGATCGACTCAGTTCGACGAATTGAGGTGATGTCTGTGTGTATGTGTGTGTGTGTGTGTGTGTGTGTGTATGTGTGTGTGTCTGTGCGCACCAACCCAAAAAAAATGTCACTCATTTTTTAGGTACTTATCCTTAACCGATTTACTCGCAACAAGTTGCATTCGACGCAGGATACTCTACCATTGTTTCCTATTGAAAATTGGTCAGATCGGACTATGGGATCGGAAGTTATGGCCAAAATACCCCTCTTTTATAGAAAAATTGATTAAAAAATGTCACTCATTTTTCAGGCATTTATCCTTAACTGATTTGCTCACAACAAGTTGTATTCGACGCAGAATCCTGTCCCATTGTTTCCTATTGAAAATTGGCCAGATCGGACTATGGGATCGGAAGTTAAGGCCAAAATACTTTTGCCTTTCTCGTATACTAAGTATACGTAAAGGCTATATGATCGCTCCAAAAACAAACTTTTTATAGAAGGCCCGGGGACCCATAGTGTTATATACCGATCGACTCAGCTCGACGAATTGAGGTGATGTCTGTGTGTATGTGTGTGTGTGTGTGTGTGTGTGTGTGTGTGTCTGTGCGCACCAACCCAAAAAAAAATGTCACTCATTTCTTAAGTACTTATCCTTAACTGATTTACTCGCAACAAGTTGCATTCGACGCAGGATACTCTACCATTGTTTCCTATTGAAAATTGGTCAGATCGGACTATGGGATCGGAAGTTATGGCCAAAATACCCTCTTTTATAGAAAATTGATTAAAAATGTCCACTCATTTTTCAGGCACTTATCTTTAACCGATTTGCTGGTAACAAATTGCATTCGACGCAGAATCCTTTCCCATTGTTTCCTATTGAAAATTGGCCAGGGTGGACTATGGGATCGGGAGTTATGGCCAAACTACCTTTTTTGCCTTTCTCGTATACTAAGTATACGTAAAGGCTATATGTTCACTCCCAAAACAAACTTTTTATAGAAGGCTCGGAGACCCATAGTGTTATATACCAATCGACTCAGCTCGACGAATTGAGATGATGTCTGTGTGTGTATGTGTGTGTGTATGTGTGTGTGTATGTGTGTGTGTGTGTCTGTGCGCACCAACCCAAAAAAAAATGTCACTCATTTTTTAGGTACTTATCCTTAACCGATTTACTCGCAACAAGTTGCATTCGACGCACGATACTCTACCATTGTTTCCTATTGAAAATTGGTCAGATCGGGCTATGGGATCGGAAGTTATGACCAAAATACCCCTCTTTTATAGAAAAATTGATTAAAAAATGTCACTCATTTTTCGGGCACTTATCCTTAACCGATTTGCTCGTAACAAGTTGCATTCGACGCAGAATCCTGTCCCATTGTTTCCTATTGAAAATTGGCCAGATCGGACTATGGGATCGACAATTATACCTTTTTTTAGCCTTTTCGTATACTAAGTATACGTAAAGGCTATATGATCGCCCCAAAAACAAACTTTTTATAGAAGGCCCGGAGACCCATAGTGTTATATACCAATCGACTCAGTTCGACGAATTGAGGTGATGTCTGTGTGTGTGTGTGTGTGTGTGTGTGTGTGTGTGTGTGTGTGTGTGTCTGTGCACCAACCCAAAAAAATGTCACTCATTTTTAGGTACTTATCCTTAATTGATTTACTCGCAATAAGTTGCATTCGACGCACGATACTCTACCATTGTTTCCTTTATTGAAAATTGGTCAGATCGGGCTATGGGATCGGAAGTTATGGCCAAAATACCCCTCTTTATAGAAAAATTGATTAAAAAATGTCACTCATTTTTCAGGCATTTATCCTTAACCGATTTGCTCGCAACAAGTTGTATTCGACGCAGAATCCTGTCCCATTGTTTCCTAGTGAAAATTGGCCAGATCGGACTATGGGATCGGAAGTTAAGGCCAAAATACTTTTTGCCTTTCTCGTATACTAAGTATACGTAAAGGCTATATGATCGCTCCAAAAACAAACTTTTTATAGAAGGCCCGGGGACCCATAGTGTTATATACCGATCGACTCAGCTCGACGAATTGAGGTGATGTCTGTGTGTATGTGTGTGTGTGTGTGTGTGTGTGTATGTGTGTGTGTCTGTGCGCACCAACCCAAAAAAAATGTCACTCATTTCTTAAGTACTTATCCTTAACCGATTTACTCGCAACAAGTTGCATTCGACGCAGGATACTCTACCATTGTTTCCTATTGAAAATTGGTCAGATCGGACTATGGGATCGGAAGTTATGGCCAAAATACCCCTCTTTTATAGAAAAATTGATTAAAAAATGTCCACTCATTTTTCAGGCACTTACCCTTAACGGATTTGCTTGCAACAAGTTGCATTCGACGCAGAATCCTGTCCCATTGTTTCCTATTGAAAATTGGCCGGATCGGACTATGGGCTCAGAAGTTATGGTAAAAATACTTTTTGCCTTTCTCGTATACTAAGTATACGTAAAGGCTATATGTTCACTCCAAAAACAAACTTTTTGTAGAAGGCTCGGAGACCCATAGTGTTATATACCAATCGACTCAGCTCGACGAATTGAGGTGATGTCTGTGTGTGTGTGCGTGTGTGTGTGTGTGTGTGTGTGTGTATGTGCGCACCAAAAGAGCAAAAAGTTTAGCTCACCTTTTTTGCACTTACCCTCAACCAATTTACTCGCAACAGGTTGCATTCGACGCATTATACTGCCCCATTGTTTCCTATTGAAAATTGGCCGGATCGGACTATGGGCTTGGAAGTTATGGCCAAAATACTTTTCCCTCATAAAAAGCGCGTAAAAAGTCTAGCTCACTTTAATGCACTTACCCTAAACGGATTCCTCACAACAGGCTGCATTCGACGCAGTATCTTACTCCATTGTTTCCTATTGAAAATTGGACGGATTGGACAATGGGTTTGGTAGTTTTGGCCAAAATACTTTTCTCATAAAAAGCGCGTAAAAAGTCTAGCTCATTTTTAATGCACTTACCCTGAACGGATTCCCTCACAACAGGCTGCATTCGACGTAGTATACTGCCCCATTGTTTCCTATTGAAAATTGGACGGATCGGACAATAGGCTTGGTAGTTATGGCCAAAATACTATTTTTTACCGCACGAGAAAGGCATCATCACCGCTAGGTGGATTAATCTGGGTTTTTTTATTCTTTTTCCCTTTCAATATTGGAATTTAGCTTTATTTTTTGTTATAAATTTGCCATTTTCATAGTGCTTTTCTTTGTGTTTTTTTTTCTTTTGTACATTGTTTGACAAATAAGAATGGCGATGTCCACAACCACAGAACCGTATATTCCTGGCACAGTTCCCTTCTCACAATACCTTGAACAATTGGAATGGCAGTTTTTGCATAATAATTACAATGAGGATCGTTATAAAACATCTTTTCTTGCTGTATGTGGAACTGAAGTATTCACGCAGCTCAAGCTTTTTGTTCCGGGGAACAATTTTAAAGAATTGTCTTATAAACAATTAACTGATGCATTGAAATCGAGGTTTGATAAAAAGGATTCGGATGAAATACATACATATAGATTTTGGACGCGGAGGCAAACTCAAAATGAAAAATCTGAGGATTTTGTCCTTTCTATCAAACAGCTTGCAGAGCGCTGTGATTTTGGCGCTTTTAAAGAGCGAGCCATTCGCGATGCTTTGGTAATAGGAGTGTATGATCGTCAATTACAAAAAAAGCTTTTCGATGAGGAAAATTTAACAGCCGAAAGGGCTGAAAAGCTCATTGTAAACAAGGAGTTATCCTCCGATAGAACCCGATTCATTGACAGAGATGATGAAAGGAGGGGAAGTGTGATCGCAGTGTGAACTCAGATCAGTTTATAAACTTTTTTAAAAGACAAGGAGTAATTGTGATGAAGAGCCCACCATATCACCCTCCAAGCAACGGACAGGCAGAAAGGATGGTGCGTTTAGTGAAAGATGTTTTGATGATTTCCTCCTGCTAGATCCAGAAATCAGGAAATTGAACGAGGATGAACGGATATTTTACTTTCTTATGAATTACAGAAACATATGTTTGGGAAAGGATGGAAGTTTTCCCTCAGAACGTTTGCTATCATATAAGCCAAAGACAACACTTGATTTAATTAACCCTAAAAATAGTTATAAGCAACATCTAACTCAATTGCATGATGAGAAACGAGACGTACTGCTAATGGAACGTACACACGGTCAAGCAGTTCGACCAACATTGACTCCACCTCCCGTTTATTCAAACATTCATCAATTTTTATCAACACCGACACGAACAATCAATTTATTCGACCAACAATATCACACACGAACGACCGAAGCACCAACTCGAGCATCAACCATCAAAAAATATATGGGGGTTTGTGCAACTTCACTACAAATGCTCAAACATGTTCGGCGAACCTTGACTCCACCCCCGACAACTCAAACCAAAATCAAACCGTTTTAATTTTTCCCAACCGAGCCGCCAACTGTCAAATGGTTGTTCGAACTTCACACACGTTCCAACAAAGCAGCAACCGAAGCGTTTTCTTGGGGGTGGAGTCAATGTTCGTCGAACTGCTTGACTGGTGTGTACGTAGCATAACAGATACAGACTTTACAGCTAATCTGTTTGCTAAATTACGGAAAGGTGATCGGATTTACTACAAAAACACAAACAAAACCGATATTCGTCAATGGCTACCAGCGGAGTTTTTAATGCATATTTCTCCCAATATATTACAGATCTGGGGCCCTCCTTAGCCGTGCGGTAAGACGCGCGGCTACAAAGCAAGACCATGCTGAGGATGGCTGGGTTCGATTCCCGGTGCCGGTCTAGGCAATTTGCGGATTGGGAATTGTCTCGACTTCCCTGGGCATAAAAGTATCATCGTGTTAGCCTCATGATATACGAATGCAAAAATGGTAATTTGGCTTAGAAACCTCGCAGTTAATAACTGTGGAAGTGCTTAATGAACACTAAGCTGCGAGGCAGCTCTGTCCCCCAGTGTGGGGATGTAATGCCAATAAGAAGAAGAAGAAGATATTACAGATCTCGCTGGGCGGACGAGTCCTTTCGGCGCACAGGCGCCAAATCAAAGTTCCACCGGATTCTCGTAGAAATTTGCATAACCGTTTGGTTTTTCACGAGAACAAGTCCGGTGATTCAGCGCAATCTTCGAATAACGGCAACAGCAGTTTTAGTGGTCCAGTTTGTCGTGATGAAGGAGTAATGGCAGCAAAATCGGATTATTTCGGCTATGCAGCCGACTCGTTTTTGTTCGGGGAAAGTTCAGTTCCGCAAGGCAACATTCGGAGAGACAAGCCACCCAGTAAGAGACGAAGGGAAGAAGAAGAGGGGGACGACTCCGACTCCGATTTTTAGGGCTTTGCGGCTGATTCCCTCATTTTCGAACCGGTTCCTGCTTTCAAAGAATCCTCTACAAATGGATTTTCAGATGCAGAAGAACCTTTCAGAAGAAGTAAACGTAAACGTAAAGAAGCGAAGAAAAAATGATTTTTTATATTACTAGTTTAGCTTAAGATAATTTAGCAAGTGAAATTTCGAATTGTTATACTTAGAAAATGTGATGAATTACGTTCGCTTTCAAAGAATTTGTGATAATTTCAAGCTTCTAAAGGGATGAGAAGTTGTAATAGCTAGTTAAGAACCCCTGTTTGACATCAGTTTTATGAGAAGTATTTCTCTTCTGAGAATTGAGCAAATGATTAAAGAGCGGGGGATATATATATATGGTCATGCTTTCACTGAAATACAGCAGTAAGTTTTAGACATTCAACAAGACTTGATCTTGTCAGTACACCCTGAAAGAATGCCGTCAGTATAACCGTGATCTAAAACACTACGCACAGCTGGAGCAGACATACGATGGATGCCCACTGCGGGACGTCAAAATCGTCATCGGTGACATGAACGCGCAGGTAGGAAGGGAGGAAATGTATAGACCGGTCATCGGACCGGATAGTCTGCACACCGTATCGAATGACAACGGCCAACGATGCATAAACTTCGCAGCCTCCCGCGGAATGGTAGTACGAAGCACCTTCTTTCCCCGCAAAAATATCCACAAGGCCACATGGAGATCACCTAACCAAGAAACGGAAAACCAAATCGACCGCGTTCTAATCGACGGTAAATTCTTCTCCGACATCACGAACGTCCGCACTTACCGCAGTGCGAATATTGAATCCGACCACTACCTCGTTGCAGTATGCCTGCGCTCAAAACTCTCGACGGTGTACAACACGCGTCGAAGTCGGACGCCGCGGCTTAATATTGGGCGGCTACAAGACGGTAGACTAGCTCAAGAATACGCGCAGCAGCTGGAAGTGGCACTCCCAACGGAAGAGCAGCTAGGCGCAGCGTCTCTTGAAGATGGCTGGAGAGATATTCGATCCGCCATTGGTAGCACCGCAACCGCTGCACTTGGCACGGTGCCCCCGGATCAGAGAAACGGCTGGTATGACGGCGAATGTGAGCAGTTAGTAGAAGAGAAGATTGCAGCATGGGCGAGATTGCTGCAACACCGCACGAGGGCGAACGAGGCACGATATAAACAGGAGCGGAACAGACAAAACTCGATTTTCCGGAGGAAAAAGCGCCAGCAGGAAGATCGAGACCGTGAAGAAACGGAGCAACTGTACCGCGCTAATAACACACGAAAGTTCACGTAAGGGCCACGTGCCACAGCCTGATATGTGTAAGGACATAAACGGGAATCTTCTTACTAACGAGCGTGAGGTGATCCAAAGGCGAGTCCAAAGGTGGCGGCAGCGCTATGAAGAGCACCTGAATGGCGATATGGCAGACGAAGATGGCGGTATGGTGATGGACCTGATGGAACGCGCGCAGGACATAATTCTACCGGCTCCAGATCTCCAAGAAATCCAGGAGGAGATTAGCCGGCTGAAGAACAACAAAGCCCCTGGGGTTGACCAACTACCAGGAGAGCTATTTAAACATTCAGATATCGTACACACAGCGAAAAAAAGTTGTGATTCCAACATTCCAACAGTTTTTATAAGTACCGTCAACTGGGGGGAAGATGATCATTGAGGTGAAGATGATCATTTGATGTGTCAGTCAAAAGTGCCAAATTTGTTTATGAAACGGTAGTCAACAATATTCTCCGTTCAAGTAATGTTACCGCTAGGTAGAAATCCGAGTTTTTCGATTATAATCATGAAAATGTATTTTGTGGAAGAAAGAGAGAGAGATAGTCATAAATGACGCTATTTTCGTTTCAAATATTGACTTCTTAGACTTCTTTACGTAGTAAATTCAACATTCATACAAATAACCTAGTGTATTTTGACTACTAGGTCACAATGGTTTTAGTAGAGCTGTCTTGATCAACTTCACCCCAAACCAGATTATTCAAAAAATGTGTGATAATTTATCTTATTTTAATAAATGCGAACGCATTTCAGAAAACTAAAGTTGTTGATTATTGCAACGTATAGCAGTACATGTTTTGAAAATATTTGTTTCGATTTAAAATGTAAACACACATTGTTATTGCATGTTTTGTCTTAAAAATGATCATCTTCCCCCCAGTTGACGGTACTTAGATTATCGTTTTAACTTAGTATTTTTGCTTTTTTGTACATGTAATCAAGTAAAGATAAAAATGACTTCAACGCCATTAAAGCGACGAACCATCCTCAATTTTGTGACCAAATAATCTCGGAATTTTTCCAATCAATCAACTAACCAGTCACCAGTCGATTTTAGAGGTGCCTAAATGATCGAACCAAAACTACTAAATGATCGAGACCATCCTTGCTGCTATGTATCTTCCCACACTGTCTTGTGATTGGCCCGTTTTTGTTGAAATTCTTTTAATATAAAATATAACAAGAACTGGAAATATTCATGGGCTGATATTTGTGATATTTCACTTACAATTCAAACTAAAACACACAACATTTCTACCGTTAAGAATTAGCTCTATTTCAATACATTTATTCGACACCTATTCGCGTCGTTTACCATACAAATTTCAATTTCACTAAATATTATCGTTTTGTAGATCGACTTGTTAATACGTTGCTTTTGGCTTTTTACCAATATATATGAAATCTCTCAATAAATTTTAAAAAAGAAAATAAATTATTTACATGAATATTTGAACTAGAATGTCGAAATAAATGATCAGTTTTTGATGAATAATGTTAATCAAAAATGGATATTCACAAACACACGTTAAAAAACTATAAATAAATGTTCGTAACGCTCGTTAGGTGTGCGTTACTTTACCTTTGAAACTTTGACAGATGTTTTTTTTTGTTTTTTGTTAATACAAATCCGGTTTAAAAATTATCTATAAAAACGTATATATTAAAAATAATTCTCGTTATAAAACATATCCCGTTCTCTTTTATACGGAGAGACCTGTCGTGTAACGCTGGGACGTCAAAACTCCCGATGGTTTCGATTGTTATAATAAAGATGGCAGCACATGTCGATCCATGCGAAGAACTACACTATCTTTCTATATCTGGCTTATTGGGCGTATAGGCTCAATTGTTTATTGCTTCGTAGACTTTTGGCTTGTATTAAAATGATCTGTTTCACTCCTTTTGAGGAAGCATTACGCGCGAATAAGTACACTTTTGATTGTATATATGCGTTACCGTAGATTGCATTCAAAGCAGTTGTCTCATTGTTTACGTACCTAAGATTTGTCATTAGTCTTTATGATGTTGGATGCCTACAATCTACTTCAGCAGCAAAAGGCGGTTTCCTAATTCACACGTGTTTTAAGGCTTTTTGCAATGATTGCAATAAGTTAGTTTGCCTTCGTCAGTATGGCGAACAATTGGCGATTCAATTAAAAAGAAAAGTTAAATTAGATCCAAATTTCTTGCAAGTTGTTGACTGATTCGCCTGACTCTGTCGGCACCAATAAAAGTGAGTTTCATTGGAGAAAGTAGCATTTTAGGAAGAGGGGTTACAGACTAGTATATGTTATTTGACCGACAATATTACGCTTGCTTTCCAAAATGTTCGGAAAAATGGCGTTGTATATCTTGACCAACTTTGTCGGCTAAAAACTTCCAGGCACTTGTTTGTTTTGGTTTCCATTTACTTGCCTGCATATGTTGGATTTTTGAAAGTAGTTGTCGCTTGTTTGTAGATTGGATTCTCGCCCTGTAGAATATATGAAAATTTGAAAAATTGTTTTCGAGAAATTTGACATTGACAAGGCTTACCGTATCCCACTTGGCCATCATTCGCTCCTTCTCGAAGCGTGCAAACTCCCGTCGATCGTGAATTGTGGTTAACAGCTTCCACAATAGGAGAACCGCCAGCCCAATCAGGACAACGGCAGCGATCACAGCTAACACAATCCCTAACATGAAAACTTTCGGAGGACATTCCCGCTCTTCTTGTGCCTTTACGACGATCTGTTCTCCACTGTCGTTATACGAGAATTCGTATCGGCAGTCATCTTCGTCAAAGAAGGTGCATTTGTTATCGTCTTTCTCTTCGTCGATCTCCACCTTCTGAACCGGAATCGGCACAAACAGGGTACAGTTGGAAGCACAGTCTGCCGGGTCAGCCAGCGGACCCGTTTTGTACTGCTGGCATTGAACGCAGTGCTTGAACTCGTTACACCGCCCCGAACAGGTTGGACACTTCTCGCAGAAGCGACCTGAGTAACGACCTTCTTCAGTTATCTTACATCTGCGAATGTAAAAAAAAAACTTTAGTTTAACAAATCTTACGTATTGAACGCACAAACTCACCTGCAGCCGCCACATTCGCAAGTTCCATGACCGGAACAGATCTCTCCACCGGAAGGCGGAATACAAGTTTCGTTTGTTGCCTTACAATCGCAAGCTGCGCCTGTCCAGCCTTCGGCACAGATACATTCTCCACAGGAGCAGACGCCTTGTTTTGGTCCAGAGCACAGTAAACCATTGTGACGATCGCAAGAAAAGTTGTCACACTCGCAGAACGTGCCGGAGATAACCTCTTCAGGGTTTACCCTTTTGTCACAGTCGCACACTCCACAGACGCATTGTCCACGCCCGCTGCACTCAATGGACGTATTTGTCTGTCGACAGTTCTCCGCGAAACCCGACTCCGTGTGGATGTCCGTAGCCGAACACTCGCACTTGTGGCCATGGTGGAACTCGTCACAGTCACAGATTCCGCACTTGTACGTGCCTACTCCGCTGCACTCCTCGGCATACTCCTTGTAGTCAGGATTTCCTGGCAGCTCGCAAGGACAACTACACAGCATCTCGATGTCCACTGTCAAGCTCTCGTTGATACCAACTGGGTAGATCTGCAGTATCTGGTTCCAGTCCCGTGGGTTCTCCGGGCACTTCAACAGAGTGATGTGGGCTTCAAAGTTGACGATATCTCCGACCTTAAGGCCGTCGCACTTGCTCGTTTGTACCAGCGGGCCATCACCCTTGCAACGGGAGTAGTACTTAACGTCAATGAGGCTGTCCGTACGGTTGTCCTTCATCTCCACGGATGAAGAAATTTTCTATAAAAAAGCACAATCAACATCTCAAATTCTAACCAAAGAAAACTACTGCTAACTAACATTGTACTCATCCCGAACCAGCGACACGATGTTGGACGAATCGTTTGACAACATAGCAGCCGACGAACCCTCCACTAACTTCGACAAACGATCGTACACGGACAGCTCGTTCTGCGTCACCGCGAAGATCACGTTGATCGCGTTCTGCTTCACCTTCAGGTTGATCTGCGAGATGCTCGGATAGTCGTGTATGGTCGAGTGCGTGTACATTCCGCGTTTGTCCAGGTGGCACTCGCCATCGTTCGGCGTGATCACACCGCCCAGTTTGCCATCGCCAGCGTAGTGGAAGCCGGCATCGGTCGAGAACACCAACAGGCGACGGGCCATCTCGCGCCAACCGATCTGATCACGGCAGACCACGGCTTGCATGATCGCGTCGAAGCCTCCTTCGGGGGCGTCCAGGTTACCGGACACGGCTGCCCGCTCGACCTCTTCCTGCGATTCGACAGCGTAAGGCATCAATTACGGAGCATTGAGCGGCCAGAGTTCAAAACCCTGCCGATTACTTTAAGAAGCGATCGCAAAATCAAATCCCATAAGCCCAGAATGCATTCCAAAACCAAAGCGAACGTGACATGCAAAAATATTTACGGTTAGCGGCATTTCTTAGCTTAAACTACGGATTAGTTTCAACGATGGCGTGCAAGTTGATACCTCATTCTAAGCCGTCTAGATTGTGATTGGTGCAGATGACGAGCATTGGGAGAGGTGCCGATGCTGACAGTGTTGCCAGTTATTTAAAAAAAAATGAGCGTCTCCGTCTCACATTCGGCCGGAAGCCGTGATGTGACCCGAATCTATTGAGCATTTTTTCAGGAGGTTACCATAATGTGTGACATTTAGTGGGGTCTTCCAACTCGGACAGGAAGTGTTTGATGAGACAATATGAAGCAGTTGTACGGGGAATGAAGCTTTCGCAATACACTAATCTATAAGCTGACAAATCATTTCAATAATTAGGATTCAACAGCTCGTGGTGACGAAGATGACAGGGTGTTACAGCTCATTGCCTGGCTTGTTCTAGGAGCGTGATTAAGCCGTGTGCGCCGAAGGGTACACGAACGGCAGTTAAGGGTCAGTAACGAACGCGAACGAATGCATAGACCTCGCAGCTGGTACTACTATTCGATCCCTTAGGATCGTTTGGGGTTTGTTGTACAAAGAAGTGACAGCTAGTTATCAAAGTTATTGTGTGCCACTTCTTTCTACAATTCTGACTTTTAAGCACAGCAGTGGGGCCAGCCACGCGAACCGATCTATCATGATGATTAGAAAACGGAAGGAAGATTAGGGGTTTCAAGACTCTATCCGGAACACGCAACTTACTGTAAACCGGTGGGTATCCACGCTGAGGGGCATGAGATTGTGATAGCCGTAAGGAGCCGCGCACTGGGGACATGGTTCACGGAGACTGTGTGCAGAGAAATATCGGGAACATGGTTGCCATTAATTTTGGATGTTTTTAATTGTTGGAATTTATGGATTTTCATCACCGGAAGATTTCAAATCGATGGTCTGCGCTCCAATCATACTCGCCGAGAATAGGAACGCGTATGGGACTTCCGGTGTTTCAGGATGAATGGTTTTCATGTAGACAGTATTGTCAAATCTTGAATTTTGGATTATAATTAACTTCATATAAAATGCTCGTTGCTCATACACGCTCGTCCAAAATTCATACCAATCATTGTTCAGTATACAGGATCGCCCTTCCGATATCAGCCGATCGTCCACCAGGGCCAATGGTTCCTCTTTAAGAACTCAGGAATAGTTGTGCTATAGGAATGAAAGTCTTTCAGCGATGATTGTCTTCTAGAAATGATCATCCCTGTTTAAATAATAGTCTTCTATAGAAACGATTAGGGGAGTCCCGTAGCGTAGTTGGCTACACGTTCGCCTTGTAAGCGGATGATCATGGGTTCGAATACTATAATTTACTCTACACAAGTGTCATGAAAACAAAATAAAACCAAAATGTTACTAGTAGTGGGTCAATGTTTCAACTACTTAGAATGCTTGTAGAATAGACTGAATGTATCTGAGGGCAAGAAAACTGAATTATAAGAGACTTTTTTGAACGATTTTGTTATCCGACCTCCAGACTGTCGGTGAGAACAATGATCGATTCTCACCCCTAGACCTATTACTACCGATGGCGGTAGCGCATGTTACTCAGCTAGAATCGTCTGCTAAACGATTTTCACTTAGATACAATCATGTTTTCCGTCAGGTTAAGGGCCTGTAAATCCGTCAGGTTATGGGCCCAGTTTCCGGATCGCAGAATTGACGGTCGATGTGTCGTGTGCGTTATAATTAAAGAAATGCATGCAAGATGTGCACTAGGAGAGGCACGCATTAGAGAGGACCGTCGCCCAACTTCATCACTCCTCCTCGATGGTAAGCCCTCAGACTCCTAACCCCAGCATCTCGGCTAGTTGACTGTTATGTACGCGCCAAAGGGGTGTTCGAGTGCATCGTTGCACATAAATTAAACGCGCACATACAGAAAAACATATTAACAACTTTAATAGAAGACGAACTAAAACATAAACAAACATTCGCGGGAAGCGCGCGGACTGAATACATAACAAAACATAATGGCTTCTGTTGTGGTTCTTGCTATCGCGCATCAACGGGTAGCAGTGAGCAAGCAGTGTTGGTGAAGGTAGTGTTGCTGGTGGTTCAGTGGTCCTCAACATCTCCCCTTCTAATACAGCTGGAACGGGTCGATCCTTATCGGCGGTCTTCGATAGTGTAAAGAGCGCCGAGGTACCTGGATAGTTGTTTAAGTTGTACTTGACAGTGCAGGGCTTGATTCTACGATGTGAATCTGGACGTTGACGTGGACGGTTCACGAAATCCGGTGACTTCGCTCGGTTGAACTGACGGGGCTTGCAATGGTATCGATTGATCGAAAGGTGCAGCAAGCGATGATGGCATCTGTGCCACTGGTGCGGATGGTGTTGGAATTGCAGAAGGACATGACGGTTGAGGCTGGCTTGGTTGGTGCAGAATCCAGGCTTGCAAAACGATGTCCAGCGGCAACTGATGATTGCTTGTCCTGGACGGGGTCGTCCCGGATGTTACTACTCTGCCGACGCTGGTTGATGTGCGACCGAAGCATACGCCTGTCTTCAACCCACACGTCAAACATTACGTTTCCAATTCGCTCCAAGACTACCGCAGGTGCCCATCTCCAGGAATTGTTGGTGTGCTCCTAGGCAAAGACATGATCTCCTTTTTTAAATTACCTTGATCCTGAGTGGTCGTTCACTTGCGGAACGGTTGCCGGACGTAGGTCCAGACTGGTCCGAATTCTACGCTTAAATATAACTTCGGACGGAGATTTACCTTCTGATGCTGAATGATTGGGTGTGGAACGGTAGGTCCCCAAGAAAGTGTCCAGCGTCTCTTGGATGGCTTGCGGGTGGCTTGCTGAATTGGCCTGAAATGGAGACGAAGTGCTTCAACTGCATCTAAAACGATCGATCTTACATCATTCTCCGTGACGAACTTGTCGGTACTGATGTAGACGATATCAAAGTCTTAGAGGAGAAGTTGCAGTGCCTAACGCCGAATTCCTTTCTTTGAACCGAAGATTCGAAGCAATGGAGCGTGATCGGTCTGCAGAGTGAAATGGCGACCGAACAGCATTTTATGGAACTTGGTCGCAGCGAAGATGATCGATGAGTCCCTCGCGATCCGGTTGACTGTAGGCTTGCTCTGCAGGTGTCAGCGCTCTGGAAGCATGCATGCACTTCTTTCAGCGATCCATCTGGAAATTTGTGGCTGATGGTCACACCGATGCCCACTGAAGATGCATCCGCTGCTACTACTATCGGGAGCTGTGGATTGTAGTGTGTCAGCAACAAATCGGACTGGAGAATCAGCTTGAAGGTAGTGAAGGATTTCTCACACTCCGCTGTCCAGGCGAACTTATTGTCGGCTTTGAGCAGCTCATCGAGCGGATATCGAAGCTTGCGCATACTCGGGACGAATTTCCCGTAATAATTGATCGCCCCCAAGAACGAGCGAACTTCCGAAACGTTTTTCGGCACTGGTATATTGCAGATGGCTTCGCCATTGGCTGGAACCATGCTCATCGATAAGGTGTCCAACGTATTTTATTTGTCGCTGGCCGAACGAGCACTTTTCGGCTTTGCTGGTGAATCCGAATTCCTGGATGCGACGAAGAACTGCTTGAAGGTTGCGTTTGTGGTCTTCTTCGTCGACTCCGCCGACTAAAACGTCATCGAGGTATCCCGAAGTGCGTTCGAGACCAGCAAGTATCATGTCCACGAGCTGCTGAAATACTCGGAGTGCTGCTTTGGCTCCTGGTGGAAGCGGATTATACCTGTAGAGTCCTCGGTGAGTGTTGATGGTGAGCATCTCCCGACAGCTTTCGTCCACTTTAAAGTAGCCTCACACCTCGAGAATTTGGTCCGCGGATTTTTTCCCATGTATTTTTACATATGCGATGTTTTCCGTGCCCAAATCCCGAAAACATCACATATGTAAAAATACATGGGGAAAAAATCCGCGGACCAAATTCCCGAGGTATGAAGCTACCTTTTTCCGGTAAGTACAGTCCAGGAGTCATTTCTTGAAGATATGATGTTTGTCGAGATCTCAGTGAAAGTGGCGTTTGGGTTTCTGAGATACGGTAAATATTTCGCTGAGAATCGGCAACAATCGAAATTTTTGCCGAAATTATTATTAACTAATCTGCAGCGGTGCCTGATTTTGCCGAGCTCGAAAAAGAAAAACTTAGTGTGTACATGCGGTGATAATCTGCGCGCGAATCCCTCCTTTGCATAGGAACTCCGTAGCTTTTCGTTTGCATACCCCGCCACCGTCGGAATAAATTACCCGTGGCTTCCTTCTGAACAGATTCTGGACGTAACGCACATGCACCATTTGTCAGTGCCCACTGGTCTTCACCGCTGTCCTGCTTCTGCTTCGCCAGGATCAATCGGCAGTTCCGTCGCAAGTGCTCTTTCTTTTTGCAGAAAAAGCACGTCTTCTCCGACACAGTAGTGGCACTCAGTTCCCGGAACGATCCTTACGCCGCTCGTACTCGTCCAGGTGTTTAACTTGCCAACCTGTCGACTGTCCACGCGGTCACGAGTCCCCTGTATGAATCCGGATCACCTCGCCAAGCAAATGGCTTTCCAGGTCGCCTCCTTCAAGCAGGTTTAGGTTGCAAAGTTTCTTCCGGAGGAAAACTGTCGATGGTACGGTGACCTTTTCAGGGCACGATCTCAACTAAAAATCTTTGGCAGTAGCAGCCGTCTTCACGAGGCATTATTGAGTTTTGTCGATACACAGCTACATGGTAGCGCGGGTCTTTTTGTCGTCTTTGTCACACTATGCCACGTTTTTGGACTCCGGCATTTCGACGAAGTACCATAATTCCTCGCGGATCAAATTGATCTCCATTCTGAACTTCCATGTTGATCGCCGCCATCCCTCACGCCACGTGGCAAAACTTTGCCGAAAACTGAAAACGTTCTCGCGCTCTTGCCGAATCGGAAACGCTATTTCCGCGCAACCTCCACTGGGCCCATAACCTGTGAGAATGGGGGTTCCAGTCCGAAGGTAAATCTTGTGTAAATCTTGCGTTTAAAACTATCGCTTCACGGGTTAAAGCATGCGTCGAGACAATGGAATGAATGCTTCGATGTACTTGTCAAGCAACTAGGAGAAGCTCCAAGAATCTTTGTCTTTACGTCCGAGGTTCCGCAAAGGGTCCGTCCATCTTGAGAAGAAGCTCGTACATACGGTGAAGGCATGCCTCGCGAGGAAATTTGAGATGGTCCTGTAGTTTTCTCGTCCATCGGAAATAATCATCGTCTAAAAATGATTGTCGAACTTTAAAAATGATTGTCCCTTGATAGTAGAAAATATGTAATTCTGATTTTAATCATAATTTATGACACTTATTTACAAACAATTTCTTTAATAACCGTAGATGCTGTAAAATATTTCAACACATCGTCAGCACAATCTTAAATAAAATACTTTCAGACCGCATAATAACAATTAACGGTTTTAGAATAACTGAAATTTTTACCAAACAAACAACTACATTTAAATATATAACATGCATTGAATAAATAGTGATTATGAACATGAATAGTACACAACAATGATAACACAACTGAACGCTTTTTCAATTTTGAAGATTTAAATAATCGACATTTGAAACAATTAAATAATATCCAGGAAAAAAAACGAAATATGATCGAAAAAAGAAACCGTGAAAACCTCCGCCAATCTACAACTATTGCAATTTTCTACTGAATGCACATATGACCTTATTCTTAAATTTCTATATCGTACAAACAATTTGAAGGAAAAAGTAACATGTGGACGACCAAACTACCATCCATTAACGGTAAACAGCGATCGCTTGGGATGCCACCAGAGGTCAGAAAAGAGAAAAAAACTTACGGAAAACCGACCGGTGTCGACGCTCAGCGACATGTGGTTCTTGTAACCGTACGGGGCTTCGCAACCGTCGCATGGATTTTGCAATCTGCCATTGCGTTCGCACGTGCCAGGGGTGAAGAACAATAGAAATTTATCGATTAACAATTATTAGCACATGTGTTCGAACGGACACAAAACTCGGTGACGATCACGTCGTGGCAGCCAATTCGACGGAGTATGATTGACGGATGTGCTGAAAGTAGATTAATTTCCGACAAAGAGGGCACACCTCCGAACGGTACCGCTTCTTCGGCACGGTTGAAACGTACGGCATCAGGACCTTGTCGACGAATGAACCGAACCCGAGTCGGAAGTTGGACGTAATCTTCTGCATCTCCTCGGCCAGCTGGGCTCCGAGCAAGGACAGCTTCTCCTTGTCGTCCTCCATGGACTTGGACAGATCCATGAGGTAGTACAGATCGACGGGGTAGTCCTCGGCTTGCGAGTACTTGACGCCTAATCGGTAGACTTCGTCTGAAAATAAGCATTTGATTAGCTGCTATTAGTGATGTCGAAACCGTATGACAATGAACTCACTCAATCGCAACTTCAGTTGCACCCTCTGCGGGTAGATTTGCACAATGCTCTGTCCACTGGCGCTCATGCTTCCGGACGAGGACGAGGATGACGACGAGCTGGAGTGAGACGATGAGGACGATGACCAGTGCGAACTACCGGACATCTCCGCTTCGTAGCCACCGCCGGCTCCACCCACTTTGGTTGGTTTGCTGAGTTCCCTGGCGATCAGCGTGATCGCTTCGTTGCTCGGGTCCACAGTGTACTCCTCCGGGCAGTACCCGACGTCGTGACCGTGGCATCGCGGCTTGGTGAAGTTGGCCTGAGTGCACCACCGACAGTTGCTGGTCTGGATGCACTCGCGGCAGGTCGTTTTGCCCGGACACGTTAATTGGGACGATGATTGGGCGGCTGTGAGGGTGATCGCGCATAACAGAAAGGTCGCAGCCAGGGTCACCGCGAGCGGTCGTTTTCTGCTTATTAATATTGTCATCGTGGTGCGGTTATCTGGAATGTCCATCAGTAGAGGGTGAGTGTATAATAAATAAATGGAAGAAGGCAACATTCTGAAGATAATTGCAGCAATTATCGGACGCATTTAATTCGTTTCGGTGCACCACATATGAAGCTTTGATACTATACATTCAGTAAAAACCCAACTTAATTCACCGAGTAGTGATACTGCCTTTTTCGTATTTAGTCAAGACACCAACCTTATATGGCGCTTATATGGCTCGGTTTGATGAACCATTTTCTTCATAACTTTTAAATGGAACGGTCGATCTTTATCAAATTCAATAGTGATCAACAAGGCTTTGCCCTCTGTCAAATAAAACTTGTTGCGAGAAAATCGGTTAAGGATTAATATATGAAAAGTTGTCTAATGTTTTTCTTAGCTTTTGTGCACAGACATACACACACATACATACACACAGACAGACAGACATGTGCTCAGTTTCAAGGTGGGAGCTCGGGACTTGTTCCCGAGCGCCAATGAAAAACCACCAATCGGCGTGTCTCTCGGGAGATGACCGGGCCCTGGTACCAGTTCACTGGTTCCCAGCCTGCCCAAGCGGAATCTGCCCAGGGGACGTGGTGAAGGTTTGACAGTGGACTCTGTTGAATCTCTACAAAAAACCACAGGTCTATAAGCAGTTCTGTACAAGCGACCCGTACCTCTTCCAAACCCCCATCAACAGGAGTGCCAACCGGCACATTAGGATCGATACCAGTAAGGTCCTAATTACGATATACTGGTCACGGCTTACGACAACGGACAGAATCTGGATATTGGATTGGAAATGACGAAATTGGGCTGACGGTTGTGCTGTTCTACTCCCTGAGTAAGGAAGGGTGACACCGGCTTGAAATGGCGAGTGGGCCGCCTCCGTCCCGGTAAAAAAACTTGCAGTCCTCCGAATACGTTCAATACTCGTCCACCAAGTTTCTTGGTGAGTACTAGGCTCGGTTGAGATTTTCCCGATTGCGCGATCGTTCTGCACACGGCCATATAAGTGCGTCCGTGTCAACCCTCGCATGGACCTCACTACTTGCAGATAATCCATGGATCATAAGCGGCCAGGCGGACTCAACAGGCAGACACGGGCGGACGCTGTTGCCGTCGAAGACGTTACTCCACAGGGAGAAGGATGGAGTACCGTAGTAGGTCAGAAAGAGAAGAGAAAGAAACAGCTGAAGTGAAAAGAGGCAAGGAAAATGGAGCAGAACGGGAAAGAAAAGTCTCCACCTCGTAAAAAGACGCTGAAGGGGGAAGCTGTGCTAGTAAAGGCTAACGACGCTACGACGTATGCAGCGCTTCTCAAAAAAAGTTAGAGAAGATCCTGAGTTGAGGGACTTGGGGAAAACGTGATAAGGACCAGGCGCACACAAACACTCTTCGAGTTAAAGAAGGACTCTGCGGTTCATAGCTCGGTTATGCAGGAGCGCATTGCGAAATCATTGGGCTCAGAGGCGGAAGCCTGAACTCCAGAGATGGTGATTTTGTGCAGAGACGTAGACGAGATCACAACGGAAGAAGAGCTGCGGGGTGCACTACAGGCGCAGTGCAATCTAGGCGAGGTGCAAATGTCTTTCCGGATTAGGAAGGCGTACGGAGGCACACCGACAGCGATGATTCATCTGCCAGTAACCGCTACTCATGAGGCACTGGAAGTAGGCAAACTGACGGTTGGATGGTCGAAATGCCCATTGAAAGGCGCCCCAAAAGTGAGTAAATCTGCGGAGAGATGCTTCAAGTGTTTGGGCTATGGACACCGGGCAGGAGTTTGTAAAGGTCCAGACAGATCTAGCATGTGCTGGAAATGTGGGGAAACAGTTCATCTTGCGAGAGACTGCACGCAAAGACTGAAGTGCATGCTTTGCACTTCAGATGACGGAAATGACCATCAGATGGGTGGTTACAAATGCCCAGCCTACAAGAGGGCCATCGCAGGCCAGCAGTAGTGAAGATAATTCAGATCAATCTGAATCATTGTGAAACCGTTATGGCAGACTACAGCAGAAACGATGTGCGATGTCGCGATAATTGCAGAGCCGTATCGAGTCCCCACTTGATTTGCAACGAAATCCTGGTGCAACACGAAGCAGGATAACCAGTGAACGGAAGGAAAAGTGGAAGTGGAAAGCGAAAGCCTTCAACTAAGACCTATTCGTTGAGGCACTTCGACCGGACAGCAGTACCGAGATCATTGATGCGGCCGAGCTAACAAGAATGATGGTAAGAGTTCGGCGTCCAGCTTACTGGTGGAACGACAGGCTCAATACGCTACGCGCTGCTTGCTTCAAAGTTCGGAGGCGGGCACAAAGACTGTGTTCCGGGAAGCTAGGACAGCATTGAAACGGGCTATCCAACTTAGCAAGTCTGCTACAAGGAGCTGTGCCGAGAAGCAGACGCCAACACCTGGGAGGACGCGTATCGGGTCGTGATGGCGGCGAAGATCAAAGGCCCATCGACGCCAGCTGAAATGTGCCTGGACAAGTTGAAGGCAATTGTGGAGGGTCTTTTCCCGGAACATGATCCGACCATGTGGCCGCTAACACCGTACGACGAAGAAGGAGAAGCAAACCCCGTAGATCGACAAGTGTCCAATAGCGAGCTTGCAGAAGCGACTAAACGCCTGAAAGCGAAGAAAGCCCCGGGTCCGGATGGAATACCGAACGTTGCGTTAAAAGCTGCGATCCTGGCATACCCGGACATGTTCAGGAAGGCCTGGATGAAGGCAATTTTCCAGAAATGTGGAATATCCAGAAGCTGATGTTGCTGCCTAAGCCAGGAAAGTCACCCGGCAATCCGGCCTATATGCCTGTTAGACACGCTCGGGAAACATCTTGAGAGAATCATCCCCAATAGGCCGACGAAATGTACAGAGGGAGAACGCGGATTGTCGAATATGCATACTTAAAGCAGTATCGACGGTGGATCCAATTCAAACAGTGCTCGAGAGTGCTGAGAAGGCGTCCAAGCAGAAGAGACGAAGAGATCGGTACTGCGCAGTGGTCACGATAGACGTGAAGAACGCGTTCATCTGCGCCAGCTTTTAATCCATCGCGGCGGCGCTGCACAGAATGCGGATCCCCAACTATCTGTGCAATATCCTGAAAAGTTATTTTCAGGGTAGAGTTCTGATGTTCGATACGAACAAAGGACATAAATCGATGCGCGTTACAGCGGGTGTTCCCCAGGGCTCCATACTTGGTCCAACTCTTTGGAACGGGATGTACGATGTGCTGACTTTGCAGCTACCCAGGAAAGTGAAAATCGTGGGTTTTGCGGACGACGTGTCACTAGCGGTGATGGGCGAGACTCTCGAAGAAGTGGAGGCAGGGCCGGTTTTAGGGGGGGGGGCGTATGGTCCGTGGCCCCGGGCCCCCACAAATCTTATGTACCAAAACCAACTTTTTTTGCACATTTTGGGGGCCCTACAAGCTGTCAGCCCCGGGGCCCCCTTCTAGTTAAATCCGGCCCTGAGTGGAGGTGTTGGTGATGGAGACGATAGCCATGATCGAGCGCTGGATGAGCGGTGTTAAGCTGCAGATAGCTCACCACAAAACGGAGGTGCTATTAGTCAGCAACTGCAAAGCGATCCAGCGGATGGAGATCGTCGTCGGAGGCCATGCGATTGCTTCGAAGCGATCACTGAAGCACTTGGGAGTGATGATCGACGATCGGCTAAATTTCAACAGCCACGTTGACTACGCCTGTGAAAAGTCGGCGAAGGCAATGAACGCAATAGCGAGGATCATGCCAAATGTAGGCGTACCAAGAAGCAGCACGAGGCGTCTGCTAGCTAGTATCTCGAAATCGATACTGCGGTATGTGGTTCCTGCTTGGGGCAATGAACTGCAAACCAGGCGGAACCGAGAAAAGCTGAAAAGTGTGTTACGGCCGATGGCCATTCGAGTCGCGAGCGCATATAGAACGATATCGTCAGAGGCAGTATGCGTTATTGCTGGGATTCTACCCATCCGCATCACCCTGGAGGAAGACTCGAGTGTTATCGGCGAAGAGACACCAGAAACGTAAGGAAGGAGGTGAGAATCCGATCGATGGCGAGATGACAACAAGAGTGGGACAGTATGGAAAAGGGAGGTGGACCCACCGGCTCATCCTAAACCTGTCGGTGTGGATGAACAGAAAGCATGGTGAAGTGAACTTTCACCTGACGCAGTTTCTGTCGGGTCACGGATGCTTCCGGCAGTACTTACATCGGTTTGGACATACTAATTCACCGTTATGTCCAGAGTATGAGACTAGAGTCGAGAGTCGAAGAGACTCAAGAACTCGTGGTATTCGATTGCCCAAGGTTTGCGGAAGTACGTAGAGGAGTGCCTGCCCTACGGGCGGACAACATCGCAGAGCGAATGTGTCACGAAGAAGGCACGTGGAATGTGGTCAGCAGAGTCGTGACGCAAATACTGTCAGAGCTGCAGCGTAGATGGAGAAGTGACCAGCGAATAAGCGTGGTCTCGGGGGAAAATCCAGTGTGAGTCAAGTGAGCAGTGTTTGGCCTCGGGTCGTCGAGGCGCCGATGAACCGGAAGTCTTCTACCAACCGGAATCGTCGGACCGACCTTGGCACTCGAACAGCCAACCTGCTGAAGAAAGAAACTTCGGGTATGTAGGGCACCGCCAGTGCGGACGTCATCCACCACCGGAACTGTCGGACTACCTCTGCAACCCGAAGACGAAGCAGCCGCAATAGCCACCGGTAGTTGGGGCACCATCAGTGCGGAAGTTTCCTTCATCGGAACTGGTGGACCACCCTCGACGCCGGCGGGAGTCTGGAGGATTCGAGTTAGGAAGTTTGTAGCACGACCGCCGAGGGATCGAGTAGCAGTGGATTAGCCAGCCAGTCGGCGAACTAGCATAGGCTAGGGGCCGGAATTTCAGAAGAAGTGCATGAGCACAGTTTTAATTCCTAATATATGTTAGCTGGGTTACGGCGAATATGAACAGTTAGTGAAATAGAATAATGCAGCATGGGCGTGATGGCTATAACACCGCACGTGGGCGAATGAGGCGCAATATAAACGGACGCGTAACAGACAAAACTCGATTTTTCGGAGGAAAAAGCGCCAGCAGGAAGATCGACACCGTGAAGAGACGGATTATCTGTACAACGCTAATCATGGAAAGTTCTATGAGAAGTTAAACCGTTCACGTAAGGGCCACGTGCCACAGCCCGATATGTGTAAGGACATAAGCGTGAGGTAATCCAAAGGTGGTGGCACCACTACCGCTCAATCACATTGCTGAACGCCGCCTACCAGGTACTCTCTCAAATTTTATGCCGCCGACTAACACCAATTGCAAGAGAGTTCGATATTATCGCTTGCAATCTGAATACCCGCCAAAAAGCATGGGGATATCACCGACGGAATGAAATCGGCGAGTTACTATTCCAAGACTCACAACTCGGAAGCTACACCACCTAATGTTTCTATCGCCAGCCGGCGTACCATCGACTCTGGACATCAACCTCACGAATGCGGTTACCGATATCACTCAATATTGGCGAGTAAAGTTCGGACCATCATCTCCGTCTGAGTGGCCAAGTGAACGTAGAATCATGTGGACTGGATCGAGTTTTAACGAAGAGTTGATCAACGCCTCAACACCCAAGCTCCTCTGATATCTATCGCGAACATCGACCGAGCATTATCAACTCTCCATCACATCCTCTGAGAATGAATGCGTCAAACGACTACCTCGGACTGTAAGTAACGCTATCCAAATCGACCCAATGACAAAAATGTTATTATCAAGCGCAACACTGTTAGGCGAAAGGTCCAAAGATCAGGCAACTTGAATAATAGAAATATATCCGCTAGGCTAACTGAGTTAATCCGTAACTGAATCGATATCCATTAGAAACGAGATGTTTCAAAATAACTTAATAGTTTTCAACCTTCTCCACAGCTTGCCCGGTTACCGTAAAGTTGGAGAGGTTGTTTGTGTCTGCACCCAACGATTTGGTTTTGTTGACGTTGCTGGTGAGACCAGCCGTTGAGGAGCGTTCGGCCAGGTCGTTCAGATTACTCTGCATATCAAAAGCACCGTTGTGCTAATAGAGCAATCTTCTTCTTCATCTTCTTCAATGGCTCTACATTCTAACTGGAACTTGGTCTGCTTTTTAATTTTTCCTCAGTTATTAATTGAAAGCTTTTCTATTTTATCCGAGGCTCCCTCGCGTCTAAGGGTGCCCCACAGATTTTCGTGGTTCAGACGTTCGAATGCTTTTTCGAAGTCAGTGAATATCAGGAAGAGGGACTCTTGGAATTCGTTGACTTGCTCCAAAATGATTCGGAGCGTGACAATATGGTCCACACATGATCTTCCTGGGCGGAATCCTGCCTGGGGCCGTCGGAGAGTCGAATCTATTTTCTCCTGTATCCGATTTAGAATATCTTTGCACTGAACTTTGAGAACAATGCACAGTAACATGATGCCTCGCCAATTGTCGCACAAAGCCAGATCTCCCTTTTTTGTGATCTTCACTAAGACGCCCTGTATTCAGTCAGCCGGAATTTCCTGAAGGGTTTGCCGCGTGCAATTTTGACGAAATCAGACAATATATATATATACACATAGCCTGGGGAGATCATTCTTGAGCATTGTAAACGACATTCTTAAGGCGTAACATAACTCGCCGGGAGTTTGATGGTGTTACTCACTCATAGGTGGAGTCACAAGACGACATTGGGGTAAACCGAAGACCACATTATCAAGAAGACTGGCAACACAGCCTGAAATCGGGCGACACTGTTAGCAGCGCTGTCAGTGAGCCGAGGTGGTACTATGTTTGTTTGTGTGAGTGAATTGACACTGTATCCTTAGTTACACGACCAATCAAAATATATCAAAACCACATTTAAATTATGCTAAAAAAACTCTCGAGAAGTACACTGAGATTAAACGTATTTCAATTTTATGAGATCAACATAACTTTAAGCCGAATAATATTCAGAATTTTGTCTTGAGTTGACGATTGAAGTGCCGCACTCTATATCAATTTCCGTACGGACCTGTTAATTTCCTTCCCATTTCGACTGAAGACTGTTTTCATGATTTGATTTGAAACAATTTATTCTCTAGATTTTTCTTAATTTTTATCATTACCTTACCTAAAAACCCAAAAGTTCGAAAAGGTTATGCTATCCTAGACATAGTAGAAAATGTTCTCTTCACTCAGAGACTGAGTGAAATTGTATTGCCGTATCTTTTTATCTCACGAAAATCTTACTAATTTTTCGTAAAAAGTGGAACTACTAAAATTTTGATTAGTTCCACTTTTTACGAAAAAAATGAGAAAGATTTCCGTCAGAAAAAAAAGAGACGTCAATTTCACTTAGGGTGCGGCCAGAGTAGACGCGAAGTGCGATGCGAAGCGAAGCGTCCATACGATTTGACAGCTCCTTATTTTTGATTGTTATTCCCTTGCGTACAATTTTCGCGCGGCGTCGCGTAGACGCGTCTACTCTGGCAGGCACCTTAGTCTTTGAGTAATTTGAAACGGGCGTGAACAGAAATAGTACCAAATAGTTTTTCTTGAAAATCCCTAACTTTGAGAAAACCCGCGTTAGATGTTTTTCGCCATACAAATTTCAGGGGGTTAACTCATGCTGGCTGATTGCACATATACATTAGCGCCTGAGTAGGAAACCGATCTTTGCTAATAATTCATTGAGAAAATTCAGATGATAGATAACAAAAATAGATGTTAATATATAGAAAAACAAATATTGAGAATGTTAATTCACTAGCCGTGATTATGCTACCTTGGAGCAAGCCAGAATTTTGACAGATTAATAATTTTCCGATGCAAATAAAACTCATTTTACCGCTTTTCAGTTTTTGATGTTTCAACCTTTCCAATAGGTTCAAATTCGTTTTTAAAACAACAACAATACTTTAAAAACAACACTTTATTTTGTAGACAAACGGATAAGAACACAAAAAAGACTCCAAAGAAATAAGTTTAAAGCATACAAAACTAAGTAAATAGCCTAAACTTACACTCTGACTCTCTCTCTTGATTGGTGTTAAGTACTAAGGAACTACCCATGCGAGATTTTCATACAAATAATAATTCCGAATTAGTCCCTTGTGTTTTTTTTCTGAATTGTCTTATGCGAGGTGAACCGGCCCAGGGCCGAAAACCTCATTAATAAAAATAATAATAATAATCTTTTTGTTTCAAACTCATTTTCACGAGGATTTTTTCTGCCTGTACAAAACTAAGCTGATTTGTGATTCCGTGTGGTTTGTTTTGTGAATAATTCAATGTCAAATATTGACAGCTATAGCAAATAATAAAGGTGCGGGGTTCATCGACGTTTGCTTGTGTTGGTAGATCTTCGGCAAAATAAACATAAAAGAGAAATTTTGTAACCCGGCGAACCAAGCAACGAGGCTTCGTGGTGCCGGTTGACTAATAGCCAGAAGCTAGGCAATTAACTGAAGGGCATAATCGTGGATGGCCAATGTTAATTGATTGGTACTGGCGATTTGCGAAAATAGTTAGTATACACGCTTCATGACAATTTTTTGGCATATTGCGATCGCAAGTATTGTATCTGTATTCGCGATGTCGACACAATTTAGAGTAGAATTCTACTTTTACCTACTGTGGAAAATATTCCTTCTAAAAGTTATTTGTTGACAGTTAACTAACACTAGCAGACATCGACTTCCTCCGCACCTTTATTAGATCTCATTTACTTTTGTCAGCTAAGATCACTACCACACAGTAAACAAGCTACCACTTCAACTCAGAAGAGGCTCTGTCGGCAATGAAGTTGACCGCTTGTATGGAAAAATGCCAGAGCTGCCAGTCTTCTTGATAAAGTGGTCTTCGGGTAAACACCAATGTCATGAGCATAGCTGTGTCAAAAATCAGCTATGATTGACTCATAAGCGATTTTTATTCTTCGGCTCCATCGGAAATCGGGAAAATTCTCTAAAAGGCTGGTCCTAATAGCACCAAGCGTCTTTTTGCAACCTAAAACTAAACCAAAGTTTATACAAATATAGCTAAATCACCAAACGGTTATAGAAAAAACCGAACCTCAAAAGCTGTGAAACTTAATTAAAATTAATGCTAGTGTTGCTATGTGAGGCTTAAATTAACGATATATGGCGTCACAGGGGACCGGCGTCGTTGACTCCTTCAACCGGTCCCAGCTACACCGCCTTCTTGGACTACCAATCCGCCGGTGAAGCCGTATCGTCACCTGGCACTTCGTCAAGATTAACGAGAAGACCGCTCAACCGGAGAACGCCTCTTTCCGCTTCGACTGACCACCCGCCGGTGGATCGTTATTGCCGCCTAAACATCCGTTTGGATTTACGGACATCGCCTACACCGATCAAACGGAGAATCCCCTCCAGGCAGCGGCCCCTCCATCTTCAACTGGCCTGCCGCCGGTACCACAGTGCCCCGCCAAATAGGATTACCACCAAGTCACGCAAGTACCCCTGTTGACGTCACGCTTAGAATAAACTGTTATTATTGTAATGAAACCAGCCTCGACTAGATGATTCCAAAGAGCATTGCCCTGGTTTAGTATTTCCACGACTTTTCTGCTTTTCCGCTTTTCACCGGTTGAAAAGGAACCGATCATCTTTCGCTTTGAATTCTAATCGTAGAAATACACAGAAAAAATAAAGAACCTAAAAAAAAAGTTTAAAGAACTCAACTTTGAGGGTCTGTCTCATTTGGAGAATTAAACTTAAAAGTGACAGTTCGAAAATTAAAAAATCACCCCGTTATAAGAATGGCTGGTGCTACCCAGCAATTCCAATAGGACATCGATGGAAAATGATTCGATATCTGTCAAAAGTAATCTTGCTCTGCGAGCAGGGTTATTTGATAATTATTGAAATGTCACTTTTAAGTTTAATTTCAGTTTAATTCTCTAAATGAGACAGACCCTGAGTACGGAGTTCAAATTTTTAACTCAATATTAGGTAGTTTTCTCACTCCCTCTCATGAATGATATTATAAACAAAGAGAGCTGCATCGACCCAACGTGTGTTGTTCCGTGGAAGAAGCCAAATTTGAGTTGTTTTCACCATAGTCTCGGGTGAGTGAAAATAACATAAATTCAAGACAAAATTTTCAAAACGACTTATCTGGTTTTGTAAACAAAGATTCAAACGACGATTTGACGAATCTGATAGCTCTCCCATGCAAACCAACACCATCAATAGCTAGGCGAAGGATTCCGCTACCTGTT
Organism: Armigeres subalbatus; assembly: GCF_024139115.2. NCBI lineage: Eukaryota > Metazoa > Arthropoda > Insecta > Diptera > Culicidae > Armigeres > Armigeres subalbatus. The sequence continues at coordinate 244,690,057 of NC_085139.1, read as the reverse complement.
GATGGTGTTGGTTTGCGTGGGAGAGCTATCAGATTCGTCAAATCGTCGTTTGAATCTTTGTTTACAAAAGCAGATAAGTCGTTTTGAAAATTTTGTCTTGAATTTGAGTTGGTGAAACTTCATAGTGGGTGAAAATTCAACACGGGAGTAAAGGCAAAGTACTCACCGGATTTTTTTGCATTTAACTTATTTTTGGCTTCTTCCACGCAAGAGCGGATTTGAGTGAAAGGAACCATAAAGTGAGTTGTTTCACGGTTCCGTGTAGGATTTTGCCATTAATAACTTCGGTGTACGATATTGGTGTGTTATTTTGTTCAATCGACACGTGTGAAGCCAGTGGGCAGGTGATTTGATTTCATTCTTGGTCGTTCCTGGTAATTGTTATAGTGAGCGCAAGCCAATAAGCGACCCTAAAGAGCCCCGCAGATAGGATAAGTTTGCGTTGCGTTTGACACATTTCTCATGGGAAAGCTGTCAAACGCAACGCAAACGTATGCTATGTGCGGGGCTCTTTAGACTAATATACCCTCAGCCTCAGCCAGCCAGCGAGTAATACCGATTAGAAGGTGGTGGTCAGACGCGATATCAGCGCTGCGTTCATTTCAGACATCAAGAAGGCTTCGTCTCCATTTTCGGCTGATGCAGATGTGGTCGATTTGATTTTCAGTTTGTTCATCACAAGAGACCCACGTGACTTTGTTCACTGGTCGATGGGAAAAGAGCGATCCTCCAATCCCCATGTCGTTATTGCCACATAATTCTGGCAACTGCTTACCGTTTTCACTCATTTCTCCAAGACCATGACGTCTCATGACACGCTCATAGCCCGTGTTCTCGGAGCCGATTTTTGCATTGAAGTCGCCCATGTAGATCTTGATGTTGCCTTTCCACGACGGCATTCAGTTCACTATAGAAATTCTTCTTGTCCTGTAACTCGGCAACATCGGTCGGCCCATAACATCGGATTATCGTGAGGTTCCTTACTCGTGTCCTGAATCTGGCAATGATTATACCACAGACAAACAGACGTAACACTAGAGAAAATACCATCGACCATGATTTCAACGATCAATTTGAATTTGATTGATTACGAAATTCACAACTAGAGGCGCTAGTGTCGTAATCCTTCGGTTTTGACATTTCAATCCAGCGCCTTCTGGTGACGATGTCATACGAAACATCGTTTCTTATAACATGCTCGCAAGATGGTGGTAGATGAGTTGAGCGATGGATTTTTCAGAAAAAATATTCAAGCTGTTACGTCTGTTTTCTGTGATTATACTCTCATTAATTGGTTCCCACTTGATGAGCACCGCCTGTGCCTGTCCCGAAGGTAGTTTGGCCAACGGACTTCACTCATTCCCAGGATTACAAGCTTCATTTCGTAGTCTGGGCGAATTGCGCATCCAGAGAAAACAATGGATCACCGATGAGACCTGGAGGATTATAGAGGATCGAAGAGAATCCAAAGCCGCGATAGATCGAACAAAAACCAGAGGATCCAAAGTCTCAGCCCGACAACGATACTTGGCTCTGGAGTTGGAAGCAATACGCTCATATCGACGGCACAAGCGAGTGACGAAGGAGAAAGTGCCGCAGCAAACCGGGACTCTACGATATTTCATGACGCTTAAGCGGGGCGAAGATGAATGCAACGTTGCCTTTGAAAGACGCGAATGGTCAGTTATTGACCGGCCCAACTGACTAGCTGAATCGCGAGCAACTTCGAACAACTTTTCAAGTACCAGCTAGGTCACCACCCCCTCGGCATGATCTGCCTAGGATCCGACGAATAACACGCGTCAATACCGAAGCTCTAGCACTGCTAGAGATTCAAACAGCCCCAGGGGTCGATCGCATATCAGCCGGATGCTCAAAGGGGATCCCATGACATCCGCTTAACTACTGCATCGTTTATTTCGTAATATTTGGGACATCGCAACTTTCCTGGTCGACTGGATGCAAGGTATCTTAGTGAAGGTGCCCGAAAAGGGTGACCTGACTGTATGCGATAACTGGCGAGGCATTGAAGAATCCTAGCCCGGATTCAGGATAAGATCGATGCGACTCTCCGGCAGCAGCAGACCGAATATTTTCATTCTAGAGCAGGTCAATGAATTCCAAGAGTCTTTTTACTTGGTATTCATTAACTACGAAAAACTTTCGACCGTCTCAATTACGATAATATGTGAGGCGCCCTGAGACGCAAAGGGGTTCCTGAGAAAATCATCGGCCTCATCGAGGCACAGTACGAGGCCTTTTCGTGTAGAGTGCTGTACAATGGGATGTATTATCCGGGTCGTGAGGCAAGGATGTATTCTATCACCGTTACTGTTCCTCATCGTAACCCGAGCAGGAGCGACGACCTTGATAACAGAAATTGGTATGATTTAGCTTTGCATAAGAGGTAAAATACCAAACAATAATACCAAAAACTTATATGCAGAATACTTGAGACATACCATGTTTAGGTACTTCAATACCAAACGAATAATAATTGGTTATGCATTTGGTATTGAAATTCAATTTAATAACTGAATTTGTTATGGCTTAAGTATTGTGCATATTAGTTTTTGGTATTATTCCTTTGGTAAGGTAAAATACCTCTTATGCAGGGCTAGTCCATAACAGAGTATGGTATCAATAACAGAATTAAGTATTATTGAGCCAATTTCTTCTGCTCGGGAATCGACGAATTTCTGGTAGGCGCGATTGGCCGTGAACCAAACCGCGGGTTGCTATGGCGGCCTATAACCATGGAGCACCTAAACGAGTTCGAATTGACTGATGACGTTGCACTTCTCGCTTAATGGCGCTTTGATATGCAGAGTAAGCTCAACGATCTTGCCGAGTGCTCTTATTCGGTGGGTTCAGAGTGTATGTAATTAAGAGTGGCGACATGTGCCGCATTTGACAGGTCTTCTGCTCGTTTGGAACACGATTTTGTATGGGAATGACAGATGAATTCTGTTCCAATTCTGACAGTGTCGCCACTCTTATTTACATTCACTCTGGGTGGGTTTAGTCATGAACGTCAACAAAACCAAATCGTCGGATCTAAACACGGCTACTTCTTCCAGTTTTACAGTAGCCGGGTAAGTGGAGAATGTTGAAAGCTTCCAATACCTTGGTAGTTAAATGGAGTCAAACGGCGGTACCAAGATCGACTTGGGCGCACGAAACAAGAAAGCAAAGGCTGCCTATGCGAGTTTAAGAAATATCTGGAAAAACAAATCTACCTTGACAACGGGATAAACCGATAGCTGGACATCGTTTAGGATGGAGATCTTTCAAGTCGGCCCTTTGCACCACTGGAAGTTTTTTTTCTTTATTAAAGTGATTTTTAAATAATAAATAAAGTTCATCACTACACCACCATAAGTGTACACGACCCATAAGTATTTTACAGTTATTTGATCTATGCAGATTATTATAGATGTGGTTATTCGACGACCTGAGCGAGAAGGGGATTATGATACACGAAATACAGGTTAAGCATAATAGGCTCAAGCTAGAGAATTGCTCGAGCAGACGTTTTATCACGGTTTCACGACTTCAATAGACCTTTATTGAAGCCGATTTCATACCGCTGAGGAGTTTTTTTGTGGCACAACTTGTTTTATGTACATAAGCAGATCTTTTAAAATGCTCATGACCATTAAACCTCCAACAAGAAATAACAGAAGTCGTCTAAAATCTAGGTTGGTAACAGACGTATGACGACAGCTGGACATCGACCAGGATAAAGATGTTTCAAGTTGGTAAGTAATGTCAATAAAGAATTTATTTCCTTAGTCAATGTGGTTTCACCGCGCAATCCGTCCCCATTGACCATTGGTTAGCCATTAGTTTTTGGTCCCAGATTACTAGGTACCCCTGACCGAACAAAATTACGTATGGCAGTTTTAGTACGTTACTATTAGCACAACAATCGTATCACCAAGGAGATTTTTGGATGCATTCACAAGAAGATCAGAGGCCAAATATTTTTGAATATGGGATTGTTTGTTTTCGTCTGCAATGCTTGTCATGTTACGGTTTGTTTTATCTTGTTCGAAAAGTAGTTACTAGTCGATCGAGTCTGTATCATTTGTGCTGGATTGTGTCTGTTTTGTTGTTGATTCTGTGTCTGGATCGAAGAAGAAACCCTTAAAGTAGGCAATAAAATATTTATCGCAGATTTGTTCCAGACACAAACATCGAATCGATGATGCCAAATGGCATTGATTGATTCGAGGTGCCCAAATAGGATAATAATTCTACACAAAAGGTTAGCTATGAATACAGTAAACTAATTGCTGTAGACAAAATGCGCAATACGCAATGGAAAAATATTTGCGGGATTTGTTTGATGGACCGACATCTCTTATGAAACCTTGTCTTATTCCGTAATGGGAACCATCTAGCCGTCTCTCTCAGGGCACCAAGAGAGAACGTGCATTATTTTAATTTGTTATTTGTTATATGTCTGTAAGAAAATTGTAACTATTGCGTCCAACGTGGGACCCGAAGAAATAGTTGCTACAGTCATTCCTTACGAAAGTATGTGGATTTTGTATGTCTTTCTTAACATTCTTTCGATTAACATTAATAAATAAGGTTGTGCAACAGTGGAAGCAAAGTTTTAGCTGTACTCAACATCTATGGACTCATTGCTTGCTCTACAGTGTCCCGGAAATTGACAATGAGTTCCCTCAATACTGCACGTGGGCTTGGTCAATTTCTCCTATATGAATAACCTTTCAAACAAATTTTCATTGTACTGTCTTCAAACTGTTAAAGTGCATTGGTTGGTGGTTGATTGCAAATGTTAGACTTCAATATTCGGAAGTTCATTTCCGTTCGTCGATACATCAATATTGTGCCCCATCAATACTAGTTGTATTTCGCCAACGTCTTCGTCATCGTTTGTAAACGGCATGCGTCATTCAAGGTCTCACCTCCTTCTTCTGCGTCTGAAGAGCAATTCCGAAGAAAATTCAACCGTGACTCTGTCAAGTCTGCTAACCGACGGTGCCAATGATTCATATCGTCATTTGTGCATGATTGTGGGCTGCTTCCAATATTGGCAATTAGCCAGCTTGACGCAAGGCGCCGGTTTTGAACTGAATGAAAAGCGTCACCGTAGACCAGTTGAATCAGTTTCAGTGGAAAGCGATAAAATAAAGCACTTAATAGCTGATGTTGTTGTTATGTGCAGATATGCCACTCTCATATTTCGTTTTCTTTCTTTCAACTCCTACGAATGGCATTCAAAGATTAAAGATAGTATACCAATCTCGGTTGATGCTGATTGCATTACTCCGGGGATTTATACGTTCGTGGGCGATGAGCTAGTTTTATTATTTATCTTTAATTTTCAATATTCACAAACACTGTTCCAATCGTGTTCAGATTTATGCTACAATGGGCCCTCGTGCATTAAAACTACTTACGATAATGCCGAGTCGCGTGTATCAGCCCGTAGTCTGACGCAGCGGTTCTCGATTTCAATATATGTTGTTAAGTTAACCTCGGGGTTAATTGTTTTCGATCAACTCTTGATGCATGCAGTTCACTTGATTCTGAAAGAATCATGGTTTTTCGTTGAAAAATCTTAGAATACCTACAGAACTTTGGTTGTACGTACTCAATTGATGATGAGATGGATTTCACGAAATATAAACTGTATACGGCACCCTCATTACAACTGCACATTCATATTCCTTGAAATATTCCGATTTGTCACTTTGGCATACGTACCAACGACTACGTTCACTTTTTAATCTTTAGATGACCAAATGTAGAAAACCACGAGCATGTAAATTTTCAGATTAAGGAAAGTAGATCCCAAACACAGCCAAAAATACAAATTTTTCAGGAGCTTTACCATTTTGGCATGTTTGATAACTTGTCACGATATTCCCTCTTTTCTATCAGAAACTTTCCTAAGAAAAAAGGTTGAGAACAGCTGCCCCATGGCGAACAGTTGAGATTGTGTGCGTCTTTGACTTAACTTCTCCGTCTTTACTTCTTCTCGTCGAACTACTCCTCTGTTATCCCACTGTCGTCCGGATGATTCAACATCTGGCTGAGAAAGAGCTCAAATCTTCATGAATCAATTCCTTTTTTCTCCGCCAAGCCTGAACCGCCGATGGAGTCACCTGCCAAGTCACCGACTATGTCAACTACATTCCACTGGATAAGCACCGGCCAAGATAACGGCTTATGTAAACAAATGTGAACGAAACCATTGCATTGCTTCTCAGCACAAGAAGGTATAGCTGCTCCACCCTTCCTTTGGTTCCGTTCTGCCCACACAAATCCAAAAGGTGTTCTCTCGCGCCAGATCATCGCCATTTTTACCACACATTGCACACTTCTTTAGCACAGATTTTCAAGAGCCATGAAAATAAAAGACAACGTCGCCTTCTTACCGTCCCGAATCCGCACCCATTTGGACATCAGAACGGAAACCCCATTAAACACACCCATTTTTGCTTCCTCAGCCATTTCACTGCGCGGTGCACCAAAAACGGAAGAAATCTTCTTTCCCTGCGGTTTCTTACCACTTACCGAATCGAACTCGCACACGAAATCTCGATCCAATCTGCTTGATAGTAAAGGCACTTTCTTCTTTAAAAATATTTCGAGACACTAACGCCGATCGAACGCGCAGAAAGTCCACCAGAAATGCACAATTTCAGTGCATTTTTGCTCGGTAGGAATTTATGATGGAAGAACGAAGAAAAAAATCTTGCGGAAGACGAACTCTGATACGCGACCGATCCCGACGATTGAAAGTGACAGAATGAAGGCGGGCGAACGAGCTGAACGAAGACGACGATGAAAGAAACTGATGGGACGAATGAAGCACACTGTGGCGAGATGAATGAATTCGGGTTGCAGAGATGGATTAAGGGAATTGAGGACAAAGCATAAAACTTTAGTTCACCCGAATTTTCATCGGTGTGCTAACATTTTCTCGAGCTGAACCAAAGTTCTAGCGAGTGCTTTTAGAATAGGTCGTATGTGCAAAAGATAGTCTCTCTTTGGTCTTTCTCTTTCGATTATTACAAATTATTTAACAACTTATTTCTTGGCGTGCTGAAGTGTCAATGAAGCAAACAATTCAAAACCTGATCTATTGGCGAAAGAGAGCGTGAACAAAGAGAGTCTCCGTACTATTCTCAAAGCAATATAGATGTTGGTGAACGCTGATATAAATAGATGTTGTTGCTTCAATTCACCGAAATCTCAACAGCAGAATTGTTCGGTAATTATTTTACCGATTTTCTGCGATTTTTCCCTTTATACAACAAATTATTCAGCGAACAATTATGCTGAGATCTATTTTAAGTGATGACTATGTTTGGTAAAAAAATCGTTATCGTACTCTTAGTTGCCAAAATTTCGTTCCTTGATAAAGTTGCTGGCTATTTTGTTGGGCCTTTCCAAGAGTCTCGGAAGTCTCTTTTCAAGAGGCTTGGGAGCCTCTCCTTCCAAGAGGCTTGGAAGCCTCTCCTCTCAAGAGGCTTGGAAGCTTCTCCTCTCAAGAGGCTTAGAAGCCTCTCCTCTCAAGAGGAAGCCTCTCCTTTCAAGAGGCCTGAAAGCCTCTCCTTTCAAAAGGCTCGGAAGGTGTTGGAAGCTTCCTGTCAAGAGGCTCAGAGGCCTCCTTTCAAGATGCTCAAAATCTCCTTTCACATTCAAGAGGCTTGGAAGCCTCCTTTCAAGAGGCTTGGAAGCCTCCTTTCAAGAGGCTTGGAAGCCTCCTTTCAAGAGGCTTGGAAGCCTCCTTTCAAGAGGCTTGGAAGCCTCCTTTCAAGAGGCTCGGAAGCCTCCTTTCAAGAGGCTCGGAAGCCTCCTTTCAAGAGGCTCAGAGTCTCCTTTCAAGAGGCTCAGGAAGCCTCCTTTCAAGAGGCTCAGGAAGCCTCCTTTCAAGAGGCTCAGGAAGCCTCCTTTCAAGAGGCTCAAGCCTCCTTTCAAGAGGCCTGGAAGCCTCCTTTCAAGAGGCTCAGAAGCCTCCCTTTCAAGAGGCTCAGAGCCTCCTTTCAAGAGGCTCGGAAGCCTCCTTTCAAGAGGCTCAGAAGCCTCCTTTCAAGAGGCTCAAGCCTCCTTTCAAGAGGCTCGGAAGCCTCCTTTCAAGAGGCTCAGAAGCCTCCTTTCAAGAGGCTCAGGAAGCCTCCTTTCAAGAGGCTCAGAGCCTCCTTTCAAGAGGCTCAGAGCCTCCTTTCAAGAGGCTCGGAAGCCTCCTTTCAAGAGGCTCAGAGCCTCCTTTCAAGAGGCTCAGAGCCTCCTTTCAAGAGGCCTGGAAGCCTCCTTTCAAGAGGCCTGGAAGCCTCCTTTCAAGAGGCTCAAGCCTCCTTTCAAGAGGCTCAGAAGCCTCCTTTCAAGAGGCTCAAGCCTCCTTTCAAGAGGCTCAGAGCCTCCTTCAAGAGGCTCAAGCCTCCTTTCAAGAGCTCAGAGCCTCCTTTCAAGAGGGCTCAAGCCTCCTTTCAAGAGGCCTCAAGCCTCCTTTCAAGAGGCTCAGAGCCTCCTTTCAAGAGGCCTGGAAGCCTCCTTTCAAGAGGCTCAGCCTCCTTTCAAGAGGCCTCAAGCCTCCTTCAAGAGGCCTCGAAGCCTCCTTTCAAGAGGCTCAGGAAGCCTCCTTTCAAGAGGCTCAAGCCTCCTTTCAAGAGGCTCGGAAGCCTCCTTTCAAGAGGGCTCAGGCCTCCTTTCAAGAGGCTCAGAGCCTCCTTTCAAGAGGCTCGGAAGCCTCCTTTCAAGAGGCTCGGAAGCCTCCTTTCAAGAGGCTCAGCCTCCTTTCAAGAGGCTCAGGAAGCCTCCTTTCAAGAGGCCCGGAAGCCTCCTTTCAAGAGGCTCAGGAAGCCTCCTTTCAAGAGGCTCAGGAAGCCTCCTTTCAAGAGGCTCAGAAGCCTCCTTTCAAGAGGCTCAGAAGCCTCCTTTCAAGAGGCTCAGGCCTCCTTTCAAGAGGCCTGGAAGCCCTTCAAGAGGCCTGGAAGCCTCCTTTCAAGAGGCTCAGAAGCCTCCTTTCAAGAGGCCTGGAAGCCTCCTTTCAAGAGGCTCGGAAGCCTCCTTTCAAGAGGCTCGGAAGCCTCCTTTCAAGAGGCTCAGGAAGCCTCCTTTCAAGAGGCTCGGAAGCCTCCTTCAAGAGGCTCAGCCCTCCTTTCAAGAGGCTCGGAAGCCTCCTTTCAAGAGGCCTGGAAGCCTCCTTTCAAGAGGCTCAGAAGCCTCCTTTCAAGAGGCTCAGCCTCCTTTCAAGAGGCTCAAGCCTCCTTTCAAGAGGCTCGGAAGCCTCCTTTCAAGAGGCTCAGGAAGCCTCCTTTCAAGAGGCTCAGGAAGCCTCCTTTCAAGAGGCTCAGGAAGCCTCCTTTCAAGAGGCTCAGGCCTCCTTTCAAGAGGCTCAGGCCTCCTTTCAAGAGGCTCGGAAGCCTCCTTCAAGAGGCTCGGAAGCCTCCTTTCAAGAGGCTCAGAAGCCTCCTTTCAAGAGGCTCAGAGCCTCCTTTCAAGAGGCTCAGGAAGCCTCCTTTAAGAGGCTCAAGCCTCCTCAAGAGGCTCAGAAGCCTCCTCTCAAGGCTCGGAAGCCTCCTTTCAAGAGGCTTGGAAGCCTCCTTTCACGAGGCTTGGAAGCCTCCTTTCAAGAGGCTTGGAAGCCTCCGTTCAAGAGGCTTGGAAGCTTCCTTTCAATGGGCTTGGAAGCTTCCTTTCAAGAGGCTTGGAAGCCTCCTTTCAAGAGGCTCAGAAGCCTCCTTTCAAGAGGCTCAGAAGCCTCCTTTCAAGAGGCTCAGAAGCCTCCTTTCAAGAGGCTCGGACTTGGAAGCCTCCTTTCAAGAGGCTTGGAAGCCTCCTTTCAAGAGGCTTGGAAGCCTCCTTTCAAGAGGCTTGGAAGCCTCCTTTCAAGAGGCTTGGAAGCCTCCTTTCAAGAGGCTTGGGAGCCTCTTTTCAAGAGGCTCAAGCCTCCTTTCAAGAGGCCTGGAAGCCTCCTTCAAGAGGCCTGGAAGCCTCCTTTCAAGAGGCTCGGAAGCCTCCTTTCAAGAGGCTCGAAAGCTTCCTTTCAAGAGGCTTTGAAGCCTTCTTTCTAGAGGCTCGGAAGCCTTCCTTTCAAGAGGCTCGGAAGCCTTCCTTTCAAGAGGCTCGGAAGCCTTCCTTTCAAGAGGCTCGGAAGCCTCCTTTCAAGAGGCTCGGAAGCCTCCTTTCAAGAGGCTCGGAAGCCTCCTGAACTGCCTTGAGATCCTTCATCACTCCTCATATCAGATCACAGGATATATCGTAGGAATCTTTAAGCCAACCATAGAAGAAAGCGTAAAACTTTGAGACAAACTCAGCTGACCCATTTTCTTGCGATCGGCTGATCCAAAACAAATTAAAATAAACGATCGTGCATACGAAATAATATACATACAAGATGATGCATTGGCGCATATGTACAGGACACTAAGGAAAGAATTTGTTTGGGTGAGGAGCGCGGAATAATAACTTAGCCAAAATGATAGAGACAAGAAGAGTCTTCATTGAATCTACATACACGTATACAGGTGTATTGATCTAAAGGGGTTTGTTGCCCAGTATGAAAAACAGAGAGAACATTATTTTGTTCTTACCAATATAAACTTGAAAGGAAATATCGATATTGGGGTCTGTGTGGTTCGGAAAGGAAGAGCCGACCCGAAGGGGTAATGATTCTTTAGGGAAAGGGGAATTTAATTCAAAGCCCAGTTGAAAGAAAGAGAAAAATATTGATTGAGTTCAGACCGCATCGTGCTTTCGTGCTGTGCGGTTCTTTCTCTCTTTGCGGAAGGAAGTTTTTAATACTACCCGAAGCTATTTTAATTTCAACGGTGCTTCTTAGCGCTATTTGTACCCACTGATCCCGTTACGATCTTTGCAAGGACCCGTGCCATCGTTTTACGTTGGACCCGTTTGCGGAAGTAAAATTCCGACAAGCGGTGGTAATCCTGCAGGGACACCGTTCTGGGAAAAAAACCTCTTAGAAGGTCACGTCTCCACGCTCAGCCATGAGCATTAATAAAAACAAGAGGAAGGGGGAGTCTCTGAAGTCTGAATTCTCCACTTCCTTCAAAGAAACAAGGTTTCAAGACCGTCCTGCCAAAGCGCGGAAAAAATAGAAGGAAGCTGGAGAATTCAGATATTCCTTCTAACTCTAATATCGGAAATAATTCTTCTCCAATCGAACTGAGCAATCAGTTCGATTTGATTAATGATGAAATTGAGCAAATCGAATATACCCCTAGCCCAGGTGATTCGATTCATGCGAAAAAGCAAAGGATTCCGGAATGAGATTTTGAGTAACCTTCAGGGGATCAAGGTTTCATTTCAGATTTCTAGGAAGGGTGACTGCCGCGTTTTGCCGGGATCCTTTGATGATCGCAAACGTCTTCTTCAGTATTTAACTGAGAAGCGCCATAGATTCTTCACATACGACGACAAAACTGAGCGATTGTTCAAAGTCGTTTTGAAAGGTCTCCCCAGTGATGACAAATCACTGGATGAGATTAAAATTGAAATTTCTCAATTACTTGGATTTTCACCAGTCCAAGTAATTAAGATGAAAAAGAAATCCCACTCTGGTACTTCCCAGAGGGGCATTTCTCAAGAATTTTATTTAGTTCATTTTAACAAAAGTGAACTAAATAATATGAAAAGTTTGGAAAAGGCCTGTATTATGTCCCATGTCCGTGTTACATGGGAACATTTCCGCAGGCCTGGGGGAAATTTCCAAAACCCCACCCAATGCCGTAAGTGCCGAAAGTGGGGTCATGGAACCAAACATTGTCACATGGATGCTAAATGCATGATTTGTGGTGGAACCTCTCACGCCAAGGACGCATGTCCTGTGAGAGAAGATTCCAATAAATTTAAATGTGCAAATTGTGGGGGAATCATAAATCCAATTTCTGGAAATGCCCTTCACGCAAAAGTTTTGAATTCCCGTGCAAAATTGATGACGGGAAATTCCAATCGGATCCCAGATTCGACGGGTAGAAATTTTTCAAACGTTCAAATTTCGAAACCGGTTACCGGTCGAGCAATTCATACCCACCACAATTCAAAAAACAAATTTTGCCGCTCGTCAACGGGTAGCAAGCACTTCAGTAAATTCCAATTTTTCGAATGTACCTACGTATGCAAACATCGCTGCTGGTAGACAAAATTTCTCTTCTCAAAATGAGGTTTATACCCATGTCCCAACGGAAAATAACGGTCATGTTGCCGATTCAGGTAGCATGACTGCTTCCGATTTTGATTTTTTAACTGAACAATTGCATCACATGATTGATGCAATGTTCAAAGCAAATAGCATTCCAGAAGCTGTTCAGGTTGGTATAAAGTACACACAAAAAATTGTTATCGGACTCCGTTTTAATGGATCTAAATAATTGTGTGAAAGTTCTAAATTGGAATGCCCGCTCTCTAAAGGGTAAGGAAGATGAATTATTCAACTTCCTTTCAGTTCATAATGTGCATATTGCCATTATAACTGAAACATATTTAAAACCAGGACTCTCCATTAAAAGAGATCCAAACTATTTTATCTACAGAAATGATCGTCTTGACAGCGCCTGTGGTGGGGTCGCCATCGTCATTAATAGACGTATCAAACATAAATTATTTTCTTCGTTTGAAACCAAAGTTTTTGAAACCTTGGGAGTTTCTGTTGAAACAAATTTTGGACAATTTTCCTTCATTGCAGCCTATTTGCCTTTTCAATGCAATGGGCAGCAAAAGAATTTGTTGAAAGCTGATCTTCAAATTCTGACTCGCAACAAATCAAAATTCTTCGTAATTGATGACTTCAATGCCAAACACCGTTTATGGAATAATGCTCAAAGCAATTCCAACGGCAAAATTTTATTTGAAGATTGTTCTGCGGGATATTATACTATTCAATATCCCAATGGCCCTACTTGTTTTTCTTCCAGTCGAAATCCTTCTACAATTGATTTAGTTTTAACGGATTCAAGTCAGCTGTGTGGCCAATTGGTAACTCATGCTGACTTTGACTCTGATCACCTTCCTGTGACATTTGAAATCTCACAAGAAGCCATTTATAATCCAATCAGCTCTACTTTTAATTATCATAGAGCTGATTGGGATTTATATACCAAAAGTGATATTGACAATGCGCTCGTATCTTTGACAAATTTAATTGTCGAAGCCAGAGGCATTGCAATTCCTAAATGTGAAATTAAATTCAACTCCATTATTATTGACGACGATCTTCAGCTACTGATCCGTCTTAAAAATGTGAGAAGAAGGCAATACCAAAGAACTCGCGATCCTGCGTTGAAAGTTATTTGGCGAGATTTTCAAAATGAAATTAAAAAACGTTTCGCTATTCTGAGAAATACCAACTTTGAGAATAATGTCTCGAAGTTGGATCCCAGTTCGAAACCCTTTTGGAAATTAACGAAAATTCTTAAAAAACCTCAAAAGCCAATTCCAGCGCTTAAAGAGGGAAATAAAATTTTATTAACAAATGGCGAAAAGGCTCAAAAACTTGCTCAGCAGTTCGAGAGTGCCCATAATTTTAGTCTAGGTCTCACTAGTCCAATTGAGGATCAGGTTACACGAAGCTTCGAAGACATTCTCAACCAAGATAATGTTTTCGACCATTCGTTGGGAACCAATTTGGATGAAGTGAGATCTATTACTAGAAAATTAAAAAATATGAAAGCCCCGGGTGATGATGGTATTTTCTACATACTTATCAAAAAACTTCCTGAGAGCTCTTTATCCTTTTTGGTTAATTTATTTAACAAATGTTTTCATTTGGCATACTTCCCAGATAAATGGAAAAACGCAAAAGTTGTTCCAATTTTGAAGCCGGACAAAAATCCAGCTGAGGCTTCTAGTTATCGCCCAATCAGTTTGCTTTCTTCAATAAGCAAACTGTTTGAAAAGATTATTTTAAATAGAATGATGGTTCATATTAATGACAATTCTATTTTTGCTGATGAGCAATTTGGTTTTCGCCATGGGCATTCAACCACTCATCAGTTATTAAGAGTTACGAATTTAATTCGGCTCAACAAATCTGAAGGATATTCGACTGGAGTTGCTCTTCTTGATATAGAGAAAGCATTTGACAGTGTTTGGCATGAAGGTTTGAATGTAAAATTGATGAATTTTAATTTTCCTCTGTACATTATTAAACTGATCCAAAATTATTTATCAGATCGCTCACAGCAGGTAAACTATCAGAATTCTAAATCTGATAGATTACCTGTAAGGGCTGGTGTCCCCCAAGGCAGCATACTGGGGCCCATTTTGTATAACATTTTTACTTCTGACTTACCTGATTTACCACCAGGGTATCAAAAATCTTTGTTTGCAGATGACACAGGTCTCTCAGCCAAAGGGCGTAGCCTTCGTGTCATTTGTAGTAGATTGCAAAAAAGTTTGGATATTTTCTCCACTTACTTGCAAAAATGGAAAATTTCTCCGAATGCTTCCAAAACTCAGCTTATAATTTTCCCACATAAGCCGAGAGCTTCTTATTTGAAACCTTCTAGCAGACATATTGTCACTATGAATGGGGTTCCAATTAATTGGTCTAGCGAAGCTAAATATTTAGGACTTCTGCTAGATCAAAAATTAACTTTTAAAAATCACATTGAAGGCCTTCAAGCCAAATGTAACAAATATATTAAGTGTCTATATCCACTTATAAACAGAAAATCAAAACTTTGTCTTAAGAACAAACTTTTGATTTACAAACAAATTTTTAGACCTGCCATGTTGTATGCTGTGCCAATTTGGACTAGTTGCTGCAATACCAGAAAGAAGGCACTCCAGAGGATTCAAAATAAAATTTTGAAAATGATTCTGAACTTGCCTCCGTGGTATAGTACCAATGAACTTCATAGAATTTCTAATATTGAGACATTGCAACAAATGTCCAACAAAATAATTTCCAATTTTAGACAAAAATCGTTGCAATCTTCTATTGCAACGATTAGCTCCTTGTACCCTTTAGTATAAATTAGGTTAAGTTTAGTTTATGTTTAAAACATTGTAATTCCTACATGGTTCAATTCAACCAGAGGAAATATTCTAACTGCCAGAGGCAATTGAAATGTATTAATAAAAACTAAAAATGTTACATAGCAAATAAGGATGATAGCAAAATTTGTTTGTGAATTGTGGTGGGTATGAATTGATCGACCGGTAACTGGTTTCGAAATTTGAGCGTTTGAAAAATTTCTACCCGTCGAATCTGGGATCCGATTGGAATTTCCCGTCATCAATTTTGCACGGGAATTCAAAACTTTTTTGCGTGAAGGGCATTCCCAGAAATTGATTGCCCCCACAATTTGCACATTTAAATTTATTGGAATCTTCTCTCACAGGACATGCGTCCTTGGCGTGAGAGGTTCCACCACAAATCATGCATTTAGCATCCATGTGACAATGTTTGGTTCCATGACCCCACTTTTGGCACTTACGGCACTGGGTGGAAATTTTCCCCAGGCCTGCGGAAATGTTCCCATGTAACACGGACATGGGACATAATACAGGCCTTTTCCAAACTTTTCATATTATTTAGTTCATTTTTGGGAAAATGAACTAAGTGCACTTGTTGAGAAATGACCCTCTGGGAAGTAGTAGAGTGGGATTGCTTTTTCATCTTAATTACTTGGACTGGTGAAAATCCAAGTAATTGAGAAATTTCAATTTTAATCTCATCCAGTGATTTATCATCCCTGGGGAGACCTTTCAAGACGACTTTGAACAATCGCTCAGTTTTGTCGTCGTATGTGAAGAATTTATGGCGCTTCTCAGTTAAATACTGAAGAAGACGTTTGCGATCGTCAAAGGATCCCGGCAAAACGCGGCAGTCACCCTTCCTAGCAATCTGAAATGAAACCTTGATCCCCTGAAGGTTACTCAAAATCTCATTCCGGAAGCCAGTAAACTCGGCAACAGATACCACAATTGGCGGAATCCTTTGCTTTTTCGCATGAATCGAATCACCTGGGCTAGAGGTATATTCGATTTGCTCAATTTCATCATTAATCAAATCGAACTGATTGCTCAGTTCGATTGGAGAAGAATTATTTCCGATATTAGAGTTAGAAGGAATATCTGAATTCTCCAGCTTCCTTCTATTTTTTCCGCGCTTTGGCAGGACGGTCTTGAAACCTTGTTTCTTTGAAGGAAGTGGAGAATTCAGAGACTCCCTTCCTCTTGTTTTTATTAATGCTCATGGCTGAGCGTGGAGACGTGACCTTCTAAGAGGTTTTTTCCCAGAACGGTGTCCCTGCAGGATTACCACCGCTTGTCGGAATTTTACTTCCGCAAACGGGTCCAACGTAAAACGAAGGCACGGGTCCTTGCAAAGATCGTAACGGGATCAGTGGGTACAAATAGCGCTAAGAAGCACCGTTGAAATTAAAATAGCTTCGGGTAGTATTAAAAACTTCCTTCCGCAAAGAGAGAAAATAGAACCGTACAGCACGAAAGCACGATGCGGTCTGGAATGAAAAATCAATAGACAGACCCATTGCATACGCTAGCAGAAATCTTATTGGAGCAGAAAGAAAGTATCACACGATTGAAAAAGAGTTATTGGCAATCGTTTGGGCAGTACATCATTTCAGACATTATATTTATAATCAAAGATTCATTTTATACACAGATCATAGGCCACTGATTTCTTTATGGCATTTAAAAGAAACTTCACCATCTTTAACAAGATTGAGATTAAAATTGCAAGGATTGGAATGCGAGGTTCGATACCATCAAGGTAAAGAAAACATTGTAGCTGATTTCCTGTCGAGACTTAATCATGATGATGAATCAAAAGAAAGTCCAAATATAATAACCGCGGAGCACAGAGCTAATGAGTCATTACCAGATACGAGTGATTCATGGAATATGGACGGACTTGAAAATATCGAGGTTGCCTACGATAAATATTCTAAGGCAAACAAACATATCATACACGATGACTTCACTAATTCTTTAAAAGAGAATCAGATCAACATGAATCGTTTAAAATTCACCACGCAAATAATATCAGAGAACGACGTAGACGCGAACATTTTGATCTTAAACAGCAGATCAGCATATAATGAGCTGAGTAAATTTGTAGAATTACCACATGGAATTAAAGATTTTTTAAATGGCAAAGTATTCACAATTCCAAACCGAAAGCTATGGGGAATAATCCTAAATGGATCCAAGCGATCAAGTTGTAACTTAAAAGATCTATTAGAAGATTTGGGAGATGCCTTTGTAAACTGCCTGAAATTGGCAAACACAGCAAGAAACATTCAAATAATTTCATTCAGAAATCTTCAAACACCACCTTACCAAAACATTTTGGATTTTTAGCGGAAAAGTTCAACAAACAATTCATACTATATGCCCCAGATAAGGACCGAATGTGGGTAAAACCAGAAGAAAGAGATTCAGTACTCAAGGAATTCTATGACTGCCCACTACCCGATCAAGAATGCATAACAAAATTATAACAACGGGAGTTATTTATTTCAGAAAAATGATGTAACAAAATGTGTTATAAAATTGGCTGGTTAGTTGTTAAAATAACAAAAATAATATCAAAATTCCCTCTAGCCGTAACATAATTATATCAGAGGTTGTTACTTTCATTTCAACATTAGGGGCCGTACACTAATTACGTAAGCATTTTTTCTGGGATTTTAAACCCCCCCTCCCCCCCATGTAAGATTTCTCCCATATAAATATTTTTTTATTTGTATGGAGCGTAAGAAAATGGCAGACCCCCCCTCCCCCCATAAGTGCTTACGTAATTAGTGTACGACCCCTTATAACAACCGTTGATATGATTATGAGGTACAAAAATCTACTTTCATGGTAATTGCCTACATCACGTATAAAAATGTGGTACGCTACAACGCCGGATTTCCATCCATAATGTAGGCAATTAACTTTGTACCAGCTATTAACATCGAACATTGATTCAAGTTATACTGGAGGTGATTACCTCCGCTTTTTTCCAATATCAAAAGATGTAGGCAATTATTTTGTGTAAATATACATAACTAATGTTGTTATAATTTTGATATGAAATAAAACTGGCCGAACACACATTTTTATTGAATTATCTAATTATAACACACGTTGTTTTAAATAACAACCATTGATAGAATTGAGTTATAATTTTGTTATGTATTCCTGATCGGGTAGGCGGACATGTAGGAAGTGAGCGAATGCTACTACGTATTAGACCTATGTTCATGTGGGACAATATGCGAAAAGACATTGAGAACTACGTAAAACAATGTGACTCATGCCAAAAGAATAAGATAAGTTCACCAAACAAAATTCCAATGAAGATAACTACCACTTCCTCCGAACCTTTTGACAAAATATTTATGGATATAGTTGTATTACCAGAGTCAAGGAACGGCAATAAATATGGCCTAGTCATACAAGATGATTTGACTAGATATCAGTCGCGGCCATGGAAAACCAAGGAAGTGAAACAGTGGCCAATACATTTGTAAACAATTTCATTTGCAAATTTGGAACGCCAAAAGAATTAGTAACCGATCAAGGAGCCAATTTCGCAAGTAATCTAATGAAAAACATCTGCAAAATTTTGAAAATTTAAAAGATCACAACAACAGCATATCATCCCCAAGCAAACCTTGTGGAGCGATCCAACAGAGAGCTTAAAATTTATTTACGACAATTCATTGGAGGTGACCCACAAACATGGGATCAACTTCTTCCACATTTTACCTTCCAATACAACACCACAACTGGCACGGCAAATGCTGGGTAAAGCGTACCATTGGTACTTCGCGTACCTGAAGGAATAAAATAGACCCCATCTCGCGGTCCTTAGCCTCTTTCCCAGCAACTCCTATCCCTACCTCCCCGCGGCGCTGGCCGGGATACGAGCAATCTTAGGGAAGATCGGGTAACCAACCCCGGTGGGAACTATGGTCGTATGCTGACAGGGAAGGGGGGGTATGCTCCTCTCCGGAGGTGCAAATCTTATTGAGCGTCTGTTCTCCATGTCAGGATCGGCTCCCAACAGCGTCTGATCTCCATGTTAGGGGCGGCTGATCATCGTCCGAGTGCCAGCGAGGGACTCTAAGTGAAACTGTGCACCATGGTCCACCGGAAATAAGGAGGAAATAGCCGTGTGGTGTTGGCAGCCGGTTGTCTGGCTAAGAATAACGCTACGGATTGCCTGTTCCAGTTGTTAAAGTCCACCATACAGGTGACCCCTAATTTTTGGTGTAATGCGGCTTTATGCTTACCGTGCCTATGAATGAATGGTTAGGGGGGTCTAAAAAAAACCTAACCGCTAACGGAGCCTGTGAAGCACCAGGGCACCCTTCACAGTATTGAGCCCTTATTGCGCTAACCGGAGCTATGGCGTAGTTGACTTTTTGCTTCTCCGGAATAATCGGCTACTCTTATTTAATCTCAACTTGAGGTTAAATAAGGGTGGGATTATGAGTATGTTTTTATTTAGTTTTTCATCTAATTGTCACCTATATGGATTCGCTTTATGCGTTTTTCACAGTGTACTCTGTGTTTCGTCTTTGACGTTCTTGATACGATACCGACTTGGTTTCATCGTTGCTGTTCACATAAATGTTGAAGTTGTGGAGTGTATTATCGTAATTCGCAATGGCTACAGTTAGCATAGCATAGCATATCTGACCGCACACTATCCTGGGTTGGCTGTCGATAGGGACGGTAGATGCGCCAGAAAAACAGCCTGGGGCTTGGCATGTTTTTCATTCAACGATCCCTTTGTTCAACACCTGGCCAGGTCCTTACGATCAGTGGGGATTTGGGTGGGAAGTGTTGATTAGATACCTACTTAAGAAGATGCGGAGAACTTGCGCGACCTTCATAGGTATCTGGAGTTGGAATTTGGATGGGTGATTAAGGGGTGCTTTTCTTGGCGAAAAAGCGTGATTATATTTTTTATTGGTATTGATATTGTAAAAGGTGATGTTTTGTTCTTGAATGTAATATGAATGAATAGATTTTGGCAAAACAATTCCATTGATTTTGCATTCTGCAGCATATTTCTGAAATAATAAATTGTAGTAATATTAGAGTGTGATGTAGTGTGATGCGTCTTCAGAATCTACGTCAGCACCCAATGTTTCTGAAAGTGAAGATAATTGTCATTTGGATAGGTAAATCGTTTACGACAAGAAGATTGTTTATAAATGTTTATGCAAGATTATTTAAAATATATGGGAATATTAAGAATAGGTGTACAAAAAACGTTGAAATTTATGAAAATCAAAGGAGAGCAAAATGATCCTTGGTGTGAAACAAACTTCACCAGCAACACTTGTTTCAGCTGAAAAGGAAATATAAATATTTATATTGGGATTACAATATTTGAAAAATAGTTCACAGTGTCCCTGACCGGAGGACCTCTGCTTCAAGAAATCAGCGTCACTAGATCACCGTGTGTCAAAAATTATAAAAATACAAATGATAAAAATTATTAAAATAAATATGTTTCTTCTATTGTATTGGAAATGTTACCTTTCCTTTGTGCACCCAGGTTTTTTTTTACACGGTTTGGTTTTGGTCGTTTAAGACCTTTAGCGTCAATGAAGCAATGAGTTAGCCCCATGAAACAATTCACAAAAAATCAAAGAAAATTCAGGGGGTATTTTAAAAGCTGTGAATGTTCAGGTTAACCGAGAAATTAAGGAATTCCAACCGCGTAAAAAAAACCTGGGTGTATCTTGTCAGCTCCTCCAGTTTTTCTAAAGTTTGATCATCGAACGTATTAAAATTTTGTCAGATAATAACGTCTTAGGCAAATGGTGCCCTCTCGATCTTCCGTATTTTTTTTAGTAAATTTTCAATAAATATTTTAATGAACATGTGGAAAAATAGACATTAGAAAATGTGACAATATGAAGGGATCAAAATATGTATATATAAAAATATGAGAATATGAAAATATTTAAAAAATAATAATATGAACATTTGATTATATAAATAATAATGAATATGATAGTAGAGTAGAGTGGGGCAAGAGTGCGCGTGGGGTAAGAGTACGTTTTCGATTTTTTGAAGTAATAAAAAAAGATAAACTAGCAGCGCTGCATCAGTTTGACAGGTATTCTGGCCAACTATTATCATGTGTAATTGTAAACGATTTGAATAAACAACAAGGGAGATATGGAGTTAGTTAACTTTTTGGTCATTTTGCTAAAAATAATTGGATTTCCGCAACTAGTATTTCATTACCATATATACGTTCAATCAGGTGAACATTATACCATTTCGATAACCTCTTGTATAGAGTACATTATGGTACAGAACACCAATCCGGTTGGTTTTCCAAGAAGTCAAAACCATTACTTAAATAATTTTTGAGACTGTGGGGTAAAAGTACGCAGGAACCGGTGGGGCAAGAGTACGCATATGAATCTTCAAGTTATGATGTCAAACCCGTATCTCCGGCCGAAATAAGACTTCTTCCAAAGCGTAAAGATCCACAACTAGTGAAGTAATTGAAGTAATTTGGTGTTAGAAAGGACTTAGCGAACAAAGCACTGAAGCGAAATAATGAAATTGTATTAGGACTTGTTGTACACCTAAACATAGTACGAAAACACAATTTCATCTAAATGATAAATTCATTTAATCAAAAGAAACATTCAGAAATTACGCAACGTTTAGCTGGGAGGGGTTGTGAGATGTGTGACGATCCATATAATTTTTAGAGGATTCATACAAATAGTGTAAGATAGGGGGGGGGGATGAAATAGCCAAATTTTACGTTACGTGATTGGTGGACTTTCTTTAAGGAAAATGCCTTTGTATACGCCACGCGAAACCTGATATATATTTTTACCTCTGTAGTTTTTTGTATATATAAAAAACAATGGTTCTTCGTATGAAAGTGCACATTTTTAGGACCCCCTCCCCCTTTAAGAGTTACGTAATCTTTGAACATTCCCTAATATATGCTCATTAAACATCAATTAAATGTTATTAACTCTTATTTGTGTTAATATATACTTAAAGCACATGATTGGATAAATGCGTACTCTTACGTTTTTCGTTTTACGTTTTTACGTGCGTTTTTCACTTGTCTTGCAATAATGGTTCTACTAAAACGAATCTCAATTATTTCAATATTTTTTCCACTGGGTAACATAAAGGAAGAGTACATGAATCATCGACACTGATTTGATATGCAGAAGATTGCTTCATAAGGGCCACATGATCGATTGAAAACTAAGTGCGTACTCTTGCCCCACTCAACTCTAAATGAAAATATCAAAATATGACAATATGGATAAATGAAAATATAAATCATGAATATATGGAAATATGTTATATAACTGAAACATGAAATATAAGAAGTAAACATTATAACACGCAAAATTATGAGAATATAACACATGAAAGCATAAGGGCATCTTTAGTAGAGTTATAAATCGTATGGGAGTTAGGAAATGAAATTGAAACTGTAAAAATGCCATCTTCAACAGACGTTATAGTTTTAAAAATTCGAACAGTTTCGTCGGGAAATTTATAACTGGAATACTGCTCAGTTGTATTTTTGCACGAGTTTGCAACAGAATTTACTCGTGTTTTATTTTGTTCAAAACAATAGAAGATGACGTCATCGGCTACAAAATAGTAGTTTGTGCAACTAGTTGCAAAAAGATGATTTTTCAGCACGAGTTGTACGTTTATCCAACGAGGCTTGCCGAGTTTTTCTCGACAAAATTTCATGGATATCTACCACCCATTGAAACTCCTACCGACTTGGATGATGCCGTTGATACTACAACGTTGCATATCGTGGAAGCTTTTGAAGAAGCTTGCCTCTTGCGTTCTGTGAAAACCTCAAGAGGAACCCCGTGGTGGAATTCCGATTTGGCTAAGCTCAGGAAGCAGTGTAGAAGGAGTTGGAACAGACGCCATTCAGCAGGGACGGATTCTTTCAAGTTGGCTCGCAAAGCTTACAAGAAGGCTCTACGATCTGCTGAACGATTCGGCTGGAAAAACCTTTGTGCAAATGTTTCCAATTTGACTGAAGCCACTCGATTGAATAAAATTCTTGCGAGATCCAAGGATTTCCAAGTTGGCGAAATTCGCTAGCCAAATGGCGACTACACTTCTTCTGACGAAGAAGCGTTAGAGCACTTATTTGATACACACTTCCCTGGATGTGTAGATATTGCATCTTCGGATGCTCCTGATGTCTTTTCATGTAGTTATGGGTCTTGGGCTCAGGCTCGTAGAATCGATTCAATGGGCTCTTAATAGTTTTGCTCCTTACAAATCTCCAGGGGAAGATGGGATCTATTTTTTCAGAAGGGTTTTGAGCATATCAAACATGTTTTGAAAAAACTTTTAGTATGCAGTTTTGCTACTGGGTATATTCCCATATCCTGGCGGGATGTCACTGTAAAGTTTATCCCAAAAGGAGGACGTGCTTCGTATGAAGAAGCAAAGAGTTTTAGACCCATCAGTCTGACCTCATTTCTTCTGAAATGCTTAGAACGTATTATCGATCATCACATTCGTGATGACTGTTTGCAAATATACTATATTAACAATATAGTTCACTCTGGCTAATTCCAACGGACAACACAGTAGCGACGCGGTGTCACAAAGGGCAAGCAATGTAATAAAGAGACCTTCCGAGGGGTGTTTAAAAGTAGAATGCTATATGCAGTATAACATGTCGAAATAATATGCTAGAAATTATCCTTTAACCCCATTTTGATAGGGGGAAAGACGGCTTTGGCAGGTTTTGTTCTATTATTGGCAGGGGGGTTTTTGTCGACCAAATTTTATGAAATTTGGCCACAATATTCTTTGATATGCAAAGAATGTTTAGGCCAAATTTGAGCACAGTCAGTCATAAAAACCCCCTGCCAATAATAGAACAAAACCTGCCAAAGCCGTCATTCCCCCTACCTTAGTTTGAAAATAAATTGAAAAAAAAGAATATTCAAATAGTTAAACATTGTAAATTAAGTGTAATTTTTGCAATTATGGCACCCCTTGGCTATCGTTTTCAGGCGTTAGTTACCCTTTGTGACGCAAGATGGTGTGATTATGCTGTCCGTTGCCTAATATATGGAGATTTATGAAGTGAGCTATATTGTTAATATATTAATGATTTGTTTATCGGCTTTATCGGTCATTTCTACTCAAAGTATGAGGGAGTAGATAATCGAAAGATAATTGAAAATCATTAGATTGAAAGCCATTCGCTAGGGCGCGAACAAGTATGAAGCGATAGAGGGTGAAAGGGAGAAAGGAAGACCATCTATTGAACAGCACACAATCGAAGCGTGAATCTTCTTGCCTAACGCCCTGGTTGTGGACGGCTTGGTGACTCTTCTACACAAGGTTGTCTACGACATCGAAAAAGCATTTGCTCAAAAGCAATCATGCTTGGGTGCGTTCTTAGATATTGAGGGTGCTTTTGACAACGTGTCTTTCGATGCAATATTGGAAGCCGCACGTTGTCATGGGCTACCTAATATAATAACCAAATGGATTTACCAGATGCTTAAAAACCGACATCTCTACTCGACATTACGTCAAGCAGCGATTAGGAAATTAAGTGTCTGTGGCTGCCCCCAAGGGGGAGTATTATCTCCACTTTTGTGGAACCTCGTTGCAGATACGCTATTGAGATTACTCAATAATGGCGGTTTTCCTACCTATGGATTTGCCGACGACTATCTAATATTGATAGTCGGTTTGTGTATTGTGTGTGTGAGCGTCATCCTCTACCCCTCACCCAGCTGGGGGTGTTGGTCAAGTAGTACTACGAATAATTTGATCTGATCTCATGCTCTTTTATGGTGTCCTTTTTGTTACGAAAACTAATACTACAAAAAGGATTCACTCCTGAAGCAAGAAAGGTTTCTTCAGAAAGTGTGGGGAATAGGATGTATTAGTAGTTCATAACAGGTACAGCAAAACTTCACAAGGACGCCCTTATTCGTAGTGACTACTCAGGGAATAGAAGGTCGAGAAGAGCCACCGTTGCTTACTAAAGCGTGAACCGGATACCTGGGACTCCCACAATATCCGCGGCAATAGCAGCAACGATGCCCTGTACGTATTTAGTGTCGAATTTGATGAATTTATATATTATAAAAGCAATTAAAAGTAAAGAACTGGAACGTGCTCACCCGATTTGTTCGTCCACTATCAAAATTGCTCCAGTTTTGAACAAGATAGATATCCAGGAAGAAAACATAATTCACATGCATTTTGAACTTTTCACCCTCCTTTGCTTCTATCTGAACTGTGGCCGCAATGCCCCATTGTCGCCGACGCAGTTGATTGGTTCATCTCCACAAAATTATGGTGCGTTCACATTGAGTCTTGCAATACTGTTTTGCTCTATGATGAAAATTATCATATCGAATGACGTTTTCTACAAGTAAATGAAAATTAAAGTTTAGCGGTGATTTCAAGATAAGTTAATACGTTTAGAAAACCTCTTATACAAACTACAAATGCATTTTTATGTTTTCAAATTTTCCATTATGAGAAAAGGGTTTTGACATTATGATCACAATCCAAAATTAATCAAATAACATATAATAAATCATTGCTTAATTTTTGAGCAGTTGGGTAAATGTTCCTTCTTGATGACAATGAAGCACAAATTTCAATATTTATATCATTTAAATGTTGATTATTGAATAAAATTGAAATAAAAAAAATTGATACTATATGCTAACATGAATTGTTATAAGACATGATTATTGTTTCAATCTAAAATGGTTAAATTCAAAGTTAATATTGTGCTATATGAAAAAAAACCTTTATCAAAAACATATTATTATTCTGAAATGAGATCTGACTAATATTGGATTGTGGTCACGTAACTTCAGTATAAATGTACCTAAGTCAAAAAGAGTAAATAAATGTCATAGTTCACATATCTTTTTTACTGGAAATAATGTATGAACTTACTTTCACGCAATCGCGATTGAGTAAGATCGAGTCTCTAGATTAAAGAAAAAAAAACCGTTTGTTGTACTCAGGATTTACATCAAGCTACAAAACATCAAGTTCACTATATATGGTTCAGACCGCATCGTGCTTTCGTGCTGTGCGGTTCAGGGTGGCCACTGAATTTCGATTTTCAAATTCCCGTTTTTTTCCCGCTTTTCCCGATAATTTTTGTCAATTTTTCCCGGTTTTTATTTAACTTGAAAAAATCATGGTAAGAGTTGATCTTCAACTAGGGGAGGGCCTATTGTTAAACGCCCATAAGAAATGCACGTGTGTTCAAAAATAGGCGAAGAAATTAGCCGTTCAACCTTTGGCGAATTACTCTAGGTGTTTTATTTTCTGACCAAATCAGAGGTCAGTTTTAAATCGAAGCAACTGATATTTTGTAACGAACCTTTGAAATAGATACAATCAACGTGTTATGATGTTATGCACTAAATACTTTAATCAACAGGCACACTGAAATTGTGCGCTTCGTGGTCATGTAGTTAGTGTCATGATTCTTTTCTTTCGTAACTTTTTTTTTCTTGGCTGCAAAACTTTCGTAAGTTTCTGATAGAGCTAATGGACATTGCATGGAAGTCTAGTGTGGTTCTTCCTTCTTAGAGCATAATGTTCACAGAAAGCAGTAAGAACGTTTAGTATCTCATAGTATAGCCGACATAGTTTTAACTCTCAGCTCTAAGTTTAATATTATTTCAAATATTTCAAAGAATACGAATAAAGTTTTTCAATTATCGCAAAATTATGTAAGGAAAGACACAAATCGGTGTTTTTAACTTAGAGAACTTAGCAATGAAGTAAGTAAAGCAATGTATAACTATGACATAGTTATTGGTATTGCTTTTCTAAAAAAAATCACAAAATTATAAAACAACTAATTTGAACACATAATTGACAGATTTTACCCAAATCGTTGTTGATCGGAAATAACTATTTTGTTTACTAAAATATATTTTTATCACCATATTCATTTTTTTTTTCGAATTCTGTGCAATTAAAAAGGGTAAAAAATAATTGAGGTACATCATCTAAAAGCAAACTTGAACAGTAGAAGAGTAACTTAAAGTTGAATACATTCTTTCAAAAGAATGACTATTTCGATATTCGATTCCATACTTGCCTCATAATACAATATTTGAAATTGATATCAAAATGATCTAGTTACAACACAAATTGGATTCGAAATAAAAACTATTTGATTTTTATACCTCACACACCATGTACAAATCAAATAATTCACTTATAATCAGTGTTGGGAAATGTACAGTAAAACACTGTGATTATGCGAATGTTTACATTTTATCCGGTCAATTTTCTCGCACCGCACAAACCGAAACAGTTTTCCAAAAAAAATGTACGCCTCATTGTGACATTTTTGACGTAAACTACGTCTAAGGGGAAGACTCGGATACAGGGTGTAAAACGAAAATTTACAAAATCAAGACCGTCACGAAATTAGGATAGATTTCAAACGTTAATAGCGTTTTTATCTTTCGATGGATTTTCGAGATTTTCTTATCAATCGGTTCGAAAACTCTCCAGCAATTTGTCAAATCCATTGGAACTATTAATTATCAACGGTAAACTATTGAAAAATTCAATTTTTCTATACCCAGTAAAAATTTCAGAACCAATCAATCCCGTACATAGCGCGTTTTAATCATAGGTAATTGCCTACTTTTTGGCTATTATCTATTATTGAATTATGCATGATGTATGAATAGGAGTGCTTCCTTCATCATTGACCCTCGATAAAACTCAAGAAAAAGTAGAAACATGGAAATGTGACGACATTATTCGCGAAGTCGAAGCAAAATTCTTCACACAAACAATGACAGTTCTTTATGGGTTTTTACAGTAGAGCAACAGAGAGGAGGAGATGGCGGCCATGTTTCACTCAAACTCTGACAGATAGCAATGGGATTTCCCATAGGAGGGAAGAGCAGAATTTGCTTCGACTTCGCGAATATAGGGTAAAATACCCAACAGTTAGTGGTATTTTACTTCGACTTTGAATGCACCGGTTTTTTATACGTATAACGTAGTTTACGTCGTGCGGTCGTATCTTCTACACAACCCTTCTAATTTTTTACCGATGAGGCAAACTGTTTGTATGTTCCTGCCTGCTGCTGCGTGGGAGTCGAGCCGTCGGTGCAGTCAGCAGATTTCTTGTTTCGGTTCGTGCGCAGCGCAAACAGAACAGAATCGAGTTTAATTGCCTGTGGCGCAAAACCTA
Organism: Armigeres subalbatus; assembly: GCF_024139115.2. Lineage (NCBI taxonomy): Eukaryota > Metazoa > Arthropoda > Insecta > Diptera > Culicidae > Armigeres > Armigeres subalbatus. Next base: position 244,661,823 of record NC_085139.1, on the reverse strand, counting down.
AAAAGAATGCTAGCCGTTGGTACTAATTCATTAGTTCTAGTCTCTAAAATGAGCAAGGAGTAAAGAAATAATCATTTACCACCAAAAACGGTCATTACGTCGTGAAATGAGCGTACAGAAACATTAATGCTACGTTTTGACAGGGCAAGTGAATTGAACAATTCAGTTGAATTCAATTGACTTGCCAAAAGTTGAACATGTTCAACTTTCTTTTCGTTCAAGTGAATTGAATTAAGGTGTTTACATGTTCAGTTCGCGTTCGATTCAAGCGACTTCCTCAATTCACTTGCCTTGTCTAAACGTACCATAATTGTGAGGAGAGAAAATAATAAAATCAAGTGCTGACTGTCGTCTGCTTGGTCGTGGCTGCTGCTGCGGCTGCCGTGTTTTTGTTTTTCTTTTTTTTCGTGGCAGATTGAATGATAAAAAGAAATGTCAACCGTTCCCGTCCCTTCAGTTATAATGCGACTGAATAATAAAAATTAAAGAGTAAATCTTTTCCTTATATCAACTTTATCAAATCTTTGAAGAATTTTGAATGTAACTTGACGAATACTTTTTTTCCCGGTACATGTCCTGAATTCCCGGTTTTTCCCGCTTTTTTCCCGGTGACTTCAATTTCCCGTCTTTTTCCCGCTTTTCCCGTTTTTCCCGGTTCGGTGGCCACCCTGGGTTCTTTCTCTCTTTGCGGAAGGAAGTTTTTAATACTACCCGAAGCTATTTTAATTTCAACGGTGCTTCTTAGCGCTATTTGTACCCACTGATCCCGTTACGATCTTTGCAAGGACCCGTGCCTTCGTTTTACGTTGGACCCGTTTGCGGAAGTAAAATTCCGACAAGCGGTGGTAATCCTGCAGGGACACCGTTCTGGGAAAAAACCTCTTAGAAGGTCACGTCTCCACGCTCAGCCATGAGCATTAATAAAAACAAGAGGAAGGAGTCTCTGAATTCTCCACTTCCTTCTAAGAAACAAGGTTTCAAGACCGTCCTGCCAAAGCGCGGAAAAAAATTGAAGGAAGCTGGAGAATTCAGATATTCCTTCTAACTCTAATATCGGAAATAATTCTTCTTCAATCGAACTGAGCAATCAGTTCGATTTGATTAATGATGAAATTGAGCAAATCAGATCTACCTCTAGCCCAGGTGATTCGATTCATGCGAAAAGCAAAGGATTACGCCAATTGTGGTATCTGTTGCCGAGTTTTCTGGCTTCCGGAATGAGATTTTGAGTAACCTTCAGGGGATCAAGGTTTCATTTCAGATTGCTAGGAAGGGTGACTGCCGCATTTTGCCGGGATCCTTTGACGATCGCAAACGTCTTCTTCACTATTTAACTGAGAAGCGCCATACATTCTTCACATACGACGACAAAACTGAGCGATTGTTCAAAGTCGTCTTGAAAGGTCTCCCCAGTGATGACAAATCACTGGATGAGATTAAAATTGAAATTTCTCAATTACTTGGATTTTCACCAGTCCAAGTAATTAAGATAAAAAAGAAATCCCATTCTGGTACTTCCCAGAGGGGCATTTCTCAAGAATTTTATTTAGTTCATTTTAACAAAAGTGAACTAAATAATATGAAAAAAGTTGGAAAAAGGCCTGTATTATGTCTCATGTCCGTGTTACATGGGAACATTTCCGCAGGCCTGGGGAAATTTCAAAACCCTACCCAGTGCCGTAAGTGCCAAAAGTGGGGTCATGGAACCAAACATTGTCACATGGATGCTAAATGCATGATTTGTGGTGGAACCTCTCACGCCAAGGATGCATGTCCTGTGAGAGAAGATTCCAATAAATTTAAGTGCGCAAACTGTGGGGGCAATCATAATAAATCCAATTTCTGGGAATGCCCTTCACGCAAAAAAGTTTTGAATTCCCGTGCAAAATTGATGTCGGGAAATTCCAATCGGATCCCAGATTCGACGGGTAGAAATTTTTCAAACGCTCAAATTTCGAAACCGGTTACCGGTCGAGCAATTCATACCCACCACAATTCACAAACAAATTTTGCCGCTCGTCAACGGGTAGCAAGCACTTCAGTAACTTCCAATGTACCTACGTATGCAAACATCGCTGCTGGTAGACCATCTTTCTCTTCTCAAAATGAGGTTTATACCCATGCCACAACGGAAAATAACGGTCATGTTGCCGATTCAGGTAGCATGACTGCTTCCGATTTTGATTTTTAACTGAACAATTGCATCACATGATTGATGCAATGTTCAAAGCAAATACCATTCCTGAAGCTGTTCAGGTTGGTATAAAGTACACACAAAAAATTGTAATCGGACTCCGTTTCAATGGATCCAAATAATTGTGTGAAAGTTCTAAATTGGAATGCCCGCTCTCTAAAGGGTAAGGAAGATGAATTATTCAACTTCCTTTCAGTTCATAATGTGCATATTGCCATTGTAACTGAAACGTATTTAAAACCAGGACTCTCCATTAAGGTGATTATACAATCAAGCCATGTGGTGAATTTCAAATTCACCACAAGATTTTCTACTCCTATTGTCAAAAGTTCAAATCTAGCGTAATAATTTTCGTACAATGCTGAAATTAAAGTCGATTGTTAAGCATGAGTAAGCAAACGATCTACGGATGCTTCATACCCATGGGCATTGAGGTTTTCTCAATTCGTGCTCTTGAAAAATCACTAGAAAAAACACGTGGTTTCCAAGATGGCCGATTTGTGGCTTTGTTGTATAACCACCTTAAAAGAGATCCAAACTATTTTATCTACAGAAATGATCGTCTTGACAGCGCCTGTGGTGGGGTCGCCATTGTCATTAATAGACGTATCAAGCATAAATTATTTTTTTCGTTTGAAACCAAAGTTTTTGAAACCTTGGGAGTTTCTGTTGAAACCAGTCTTGCAAAATGTCGTGACCATCACCAGATGATCAGATATGAAAACAAAAACCACCACGCTTTTAAACGATGTTCTTTACTGACAATCACTGCAAGCGCATCGTGACATGTAGAAGATGACACGTGAGTACCTTCGGTAAGCGTGACACCCAGATTGACAACCACAAGCTGAGAGCCATAAAGAGCATCAGGTCGGTCAGCTGTCAAAAGTGCAGGTGAGCACCGTTATTGATTGATTTTGTTGTCGTTTGATTGGACTGACGTCGTTTTTAATTGATAAATTGGATAAATCAATAGTTAAATTAAGGGTTCATTCACAAATTACATAACGCTAAAATGGACCTGGGGGCTGAAAGCCCCCATCAACCCTCTCGTAGCGTATTTTGTATGGGAGGGTTCTGAAATTTGTATGGGCCGTATTTGTGAATGGCTCTAACTAAGTTTTTACCAATTTGATCCAGACTATCTTTTGAAAAAGGCCAAATTTTTTTTATTGATTTTTTCAAATGGATACAATTAAAAAACGACGCATCCTACAAAAAAATGTTGTATGGGTAACTATCGCAAAATCAGTCAAAGTTTCTAATAAAGATATCGGAAACAATTCAAATTGAGCCCTACACTGAAAAAAAATCAGTTTCAACAGTTTCAAAAATTAAAACTCGATTTGCAAAAAAACGCTTTTTTTGATTTGTATGAAATTGTGTCTCAAGATAGGTGATTATGTTCCCTACCAACCGTCCATACATCGCAAGCTGGGCACTTTGAAGGAAAAAAAGTTTTTCTAACAAAAACTTTCTCTTGTCGAAATTATTTTCAGTGTATTTTTATCCGTTGCGATTAGTTACGACCTAAATATTGTACTCTGCTTGACTGTACAGGAATATTTAAATATATGTATGTATATGTTAAATCCACTGGCACTCCTTGACACTGAGAAAAAAATCAATTCCGACAAGAAAAATGTTTTGTTAGAAAAACTTTTTCCCTTAAAAGTGTCAAGCTTGCGATGTATGGACGGTTGGTAGGAACATAATCACCTATCTTGAGACACAATTTCATACAAATCAAAAAAGCGTTTTTCGCAAATCGAGTTTTAATTTTGAAACTGTTGAAACTGATTTTTTTCAGTGTAGGGCTCAATTTGAATTGTTTCCGATATCTTTATTAGAAACTTTGACTGATTTTGCGATAGTCACCCATACAACATTTTTTTGTAGGATGCGTCGTTTTTAATTGTATCCATTTGAAAAATCAATAAAAAAATTTGGCCTTTTCAAAAGATAGTCTGGATCAAATTTGGAAAAACTATGAATGTACTTTTCTTTTAATAGCACCTCTTAAAATATTGCACAAAAAGTCAATATAAACAATAAGAACACTTAAATGTTCCCAAAAAATTCTATTTTGGCTTCATGCATTTTTATCACAGCAAAATCCATTAATTCCGCTAAGTGGATTATTCAATTGCTGTCGAGCGTTGATTTCAGACCAAACACCGCATAGGTCAAGTGATCATCACGATAGTCACGATGACATGGATATGACAACCACAACATCAGGAAAGTTTTCCTATCATTCATGCTGGTGATCACAGGCAGAAGAAGTGAAGACATGGTGAGCGACCAAGCGCTAGTTGCTAAAATGTCACTTTCATGGTGATCGTTACACCAAGCATGTGAGATCCACATTGAGCATCACAATTGAGTACTTGACACATGACCTGGATTTTGTTATTGTCACGCTTTGCGTGACTTGTACGGTGACACTTTGCAGCACTGGTTGAAACAAATTTTGGACAATTTTCCTTCATTGCAGCCTACTTGCCTTTTCAATGCAATGGGCAGCAAAAGAATTTGTTGAAAGCTGATCTTCAAATTCTGACTCGCAACAAATCAAAATTCTTCGTAATAGGTGACTTCAATGCCAAACACCGTTCATGGAATAATGCTCAAAGCAATTCCAACGGCAAAATTTTATTTGAAGATTGTTCTGCGGGATATTATACTATTCAATATCCCAATGGACCAACTTGTTTTTCTTCCAGTCGAAATCCTTCTACAATTGATTTAGTTTTAACGGATTCAAGTCAGCTGTGTGGCCAATTGGTAACTCATGCTGACTTTGACTCTGATCACCTTCCTGTGACATTTGAAATCTCACAAGAAGCCATTTATAATCCAATCAGCTCTACTTTTAATTATCATAGTGCTGATTGGGATTTATATAAAACGTATATCGATAGGAATTTTGATGTTGATATTCCTCTCGATACCAAAAGTGATATTGATAATGCTCTCGTATCTTTGACAAATTTAATTGTCGAAGCCAGAGGCATTGCAATTCCGAAATGTGAAGTTAAATTCAACTCCATTATTATTGACGACGATCTTCAGCTACTGATCCGTCTTAAAAATGTGAGAAGAAGGCAATACCAAAGAACTCGCGATCCCGCGTTGAAAGTTATTGGCGAGATTTGCAAAATGAAATTAAAAACGTTTCGCTATTCTGAGAAATACCAACTTTGAGAATAATGTCTCGAAGTTGGATCCCAGTTCGAAACCCTTTTGGAAATTAACAAAATTCTTAAAAACCTCAAAAAGCCAATTCCAGCGCTTAAAGAGGGAAATAAAATTTTATTAACAAATGGCGAAAAGGCTCAAAAAATTGCTCAGCAGTTCGAGAGAGCCCATAATGTTAGTCTAGGTCTCACTAGTCCAATTGAGGATCAGGTTACACGAAGCTTCGAAGACATTCTCAATCAAGAGAATGTTTTTGACCCTTCGTTGGGAACCAATTTGGATGAAGTGACATCTATCACTATAAAATTTAACAATCTGAAAGCCCCGGGTTATGATGGTCTTTTCTACATCCTTATCAAACAACTTCCTGAGAGCTCTTTATCCTTTTTGGTTAATTTATTTAACAAATGTTTTCAATTGGCATACTTTCCAGATAAATGGAAAAACGCCACAGTTGTTCCAATTTTGAAGCCGGACAAAAATCCAGCTGAGGCTTCTAGTTATCGCCCAATCAGTTTGCTTTCTTCAATAAGCAAACTGTTTGAAAAGATTATTTTAAATAGAATGATGGTTCATATTAATGACAATTCTATTTTTGCTGATGAGCAATTTGGTTTTCGCCATGGGCATTCAACCACTCATCAGTTATTAAGAGTTACGAACTTAATTCAGCTCAACAAATCTGAAGGATATTCGACTGGAGTTGCTCTTCTTGATATAGAGAAAGCATTTGACAGTGTTTGGCATGAAGGTTTGATTGTAAAATTGATGAATTTTAATTTTCCTCTGTACATCATTAAACTGATCCAAAATTATTTATCAGATCGCTCACTGCAGGTAAACTATCAGAATACTAAATCTGATAGATTACCTGTAAGGGCTGGTGTCCCCCAAGGCAGCATACTGGGGCCCATATTGTATAACATTTTTTACTTCTGACTTACCTGATTTACCACCAGGGTGTCAAAAATCTTTGTTTGCAGATGACACGGGCCTTTCAGCCAAAGGGCGAAGCCTTCGTGTCATTTGTAGTAGATTGCAAAAAAGTTTGAATATTTTCTCCACTTACTTGCAAAAATGGAAAATTTCCCCGAATGCTTCCAAAACTCAGCTTATAATTTTCCCACATAAGCCGAGAGCTTCTTATTTGAAACCTTCTAGCAGACATATTGTCACTATGAATGGGGTTGCAATTAATTGGTCTAGCGAAGCTAAATATTTAGGACTTCTGCTAGATCAAAAATTAACTTTTAAAAATCACATTGAAGGCCTTCAAGCCAAATGTAACAAATATATTAAGTGCCTATATCCACTTATAAACAGAAAATCAAAACTTTGTCTTAAGAACAAACTTTTGATTTACAAACAAAGTTTTAGACCGGCCATGTTGGATGCTGTGCCAATATGGACTAGTTGCTGCAATACCAGAAAGAAGGCACTCCAGAGGATTCAAAATAAAATTTTGAAAATGATTCTGAAGTTGCCTCCGTGGTATAGTACCAATGAACTTCATAGAATTTCTAATATTGAGACATTGCAACAAATGTCCAACAAAATAATTTCCAATTTTAGACAAAAATCGTTGCAATCTTCTATTGCAACGATTAACTCCTTGTACCCTTAGTATAAAATAGGTTAAGTTTAGTTTAAGGACATAGTTGGAAGAGTACCAAGATGGCAGTCAATATGGCACCGGACCTTCCACGGGTCACCCCACACCTCCCGCACTCCTCTCCCACCATCATTCGAATGCATCGAACAGCATCGAACAAAAGTTTAATATTCAGATTACTAACCTGTTCACAGTATATTTATGTACTTCCCGTGATAACTAACATGTTTCTTCAAAGAGTCCTATGCATTTCGGCTCGATATATGGCATAAACCAGCAGTTTCGTGCCAATTTAACAGCCGTCCTCGGTTTGATGGGTTTATCACTGCACTCCACTTCTTCTCAAAGGGCATTGGAAAAATCAATTTTTTACACACTTCTCCGCACACGAGCAGCCCGAAATGTTGATGGAAGGCAAATTAAACTTCACTTTTTGGATTAAGTCACTTGTTTGAAGCGAAAACTTAATATAAACTGCAATTTTTGCCCGAAGAAAACGAATAAAAACTGATCGCCGAGCGAATGTAAACACCGGTACCGATAGCAGCAAACTAATAAACAGGGTGGTTCAAAACTGATTTTGCTCCGCCACGCTCAGTCGATTATGTTTTATATTTTGGGTGTCGTTCGCTGGTTTCGGTCGGTTTGAATAGGGGCTTACCGTACACAGGTCGCAGGTCGTTTCAGGTTTGTATGGCAGTTGATATGGCGAGGTTGAATTTTACATTATTCTGATTGTGGCACTCCGTGATTGGACGCTGGCGAGGGGAAGACCATATGACTGGATGAAATTCAAGAGCTTTAACTCCTTAGACAATGCATATTGAATGGACGTTCCAATAGTTGGGAGTCGATTTTAATCGAGGTTGCAAATCTTTAGCATAATAATAAAGCCCCAAATACAATGTCGGCGGAATGGAAACGGCAAATTTGACAGTTAGCTCATATATTTTCCGTTAAGTTTGCCGTTTCCGTTCCGCTGACATTGTGTTTGTGTAATTGTGTAATTCAACAAAATAGCCACATTTTTTTCTGTGATATCTATCGCACCAGGAGCGGATACTTCATACAAAAAGTGTGACATGGGGGTGAGCGGAGTATAAAATGCTATTTCAACGGATCTTTCCTGAGGTGCGTTCAGTGAAGTCTCTGGAATGTTGCTTTCAGCTATGTGTGTTCTCTGTTCGCCAGCGTTTGGAGGGGAAGCGCTGTAGCCAGTGTAATGAAAGATTTAGTTTCCCATTATAGTTTTCATACAAACTTGAACCGGCTTGTTCTCAATCAGTTTTTGTTCAAATCGGCTCTTGGAGGACACTCGGAGCATGGGACGGAATCAAGTGAGCGTGGTGGAGCGGTGTCGTTTTTTGAACCACCCTACTAACATTCTTTGTTTTTTCATAAATACGACACCAATACTACTACAGTATATGACAGTTTGTATTGTACCAATACTTTCAAAGCTTTGTTTTGGTACTCAATCCACCTTCACCTTAAGTTGAAAACATTGTAATTCCTACATGGTTCAATTCAACCAGAGGAAAAAATTCTAACTGCCAGAGGCAATTGAAATGTATTAATAATAACTAAAAGCGTAACATAGCAAATAAGGATGATAGTGTTAAGAAAACACGGAACACCTAGTCTAAGAGATGAATGCAAGACAAAATTTTCAAAACGACTTATCTGCTTTTGTAAACAAAGATTCAAACGACGATTTGACGAATCTGATAGCTCTCCCACGCAAACCAACACCACCAATAGGTAGGTGAAGGTTTCCGCTACCTATTGATGGTGTTGGTTTGCGTGGTAGAGCTATCAGATTCGTCAAATCGTCATTTGAATCTTTGTTTACAAAAGCAGATAAGTCGTTTTGAAAATTTTGTCTTGAATGCATGTATTAGATAATTAGCAAATAAAATTAGTTAAAAAAAAAAAAAAAAAAAAAAAACTATATATGGTTCATCACATTAACTTACTCTATCACACCATATATCCAGTATCAACAGAGTAGACACATATAATTGAATCGTAAAGTACATTGATATCTATTTTTTAAATTTTGCATTAGTGGTACATTTTGGATGCATTATTGATACATTTTTTCATATGTGGAAATAATAAATGAGGAAATGTAATAATGGAGTAATAAGGAAAAATATACCCAAGTAACACGGTTTGTTGTATGAGTGTAAAAAATACATCTTTCGAACATATAGTATGTTACGTTTTGGTATGAAAAACTGCTTTGATTACTTTCACACGACCCAAACAGCGCAAAAATTATCGATATTTTCAACATCTTTCAGTTGCAACTTTGTTTTTGATTGCACATTCACAAGACTAAACTTAAGTACTAAGGATGTTTTCAGTAACCGACTTTCAACATGGTTCTGTCAAATTGAATACCAAAACAAAAATGCTGACCAACACGTTCAAAGAAATAAATTTTATACAAAAAACGAATGAAAACAAGCATGCATGAAATGATAAACATCATTTTAATAATATTAATAAACATATACAAACTGATTAAATAAATCAAATTTGTTTCGAAGTCTCGGTCTAAACATTATATGCGGCTCATGTTTCATTGGCTAACTTTTCATTTTACTTCTCCTAAATTCATGCGCCATTGATTGAAGAAAATTATAACTATGCCGAAGCATAATTTTGAAATTGATACGTAAACAAATTCTCGAATCTGCAAAAGAAAAATAATATGGCGAGTTGTCGATAAACAACAGGGTCGATGAAGAACGTTCATAACATTGATCCTAAAAGATGTTGAAATTACGTTAAACTTCTATCATTGCGGTATATATTCTGACGAAACAAATGTCAAAAAATGAACATGTTATGACATTGTTCGTAAAATCTTCCTGTAGACATGTTTTATGTTGTGAGAATGTAAAACGAAACATCTCAAAAAACCAAACAAATGTCAAAAATTGACATGTTATCAGCAAGTTGTGAGAATGTAGTATGAAACTTCTTCTCTGATCAAATTGCTGTATGTTTTGCAAAAACCTTATCATAGCTTTCCTTGAACATAACATGTTTTGTATTTCATTTTCCCGACTTTTATTCAACATCATTATTAGATCTTCGTTAATAATGATGTTTTCGGTGTTACTTGGGTAGAAGAAAAAAGTGAAGAAATTAAATAGCAGGAGAAAACACAAACAATTGAATTAAAATTATACTTAATGAATCCAAGAGATCAAGGAAGATCTTGAATTGATCACCCAAAACACGCCGAATGCCAACTGCCCAGTCAAGTCTTTTGAACGCTATCTCACTGCGTTCACCCGGTCTTCGGTTTCCGATGAGCCTTCGATTTGTCGATGTGGATTGCCAATTCATATCCATCGGATTGCCAACTGGTTCAGTTTCACACAACGGCTTAGTATGGCGATGACTTGACCGATAACCTACGGCCTTTGATCTCACTCCGGGAGTTTAAAAAGGGATCAGCCGATTTTCATCCGAATATAGGTAAATAGAGATTCAATATTTTTGAAACCACCAAAAAAATACGTCAACCGCTAGGCACGGCTTACTATCACTGAAGACCACTATCTAATATTGATAGTCGGTTTGTGTATTACTACTTTATTCGACCTGATGCAAAACGCTCTTCAGGCAGTCGAAAGTTGGTGTCGCCAATATGGCCTTTCGGTTAATCCGAATAAAACATCTATTGTACTTTTCACGGAAAAACGTAACCGTAATGGTATTCGCCCATTACATCTTTTTAACTCTGAAATCAATGTAACGGATCAGGTAAAGTATGTGGGACTAATTCTTGATTCCAAGCTCTCCTGGACTCCTAACATTGAGTTCAGAGTCAAAAAGGCGTGTATGGCTTTCGGCCAATGCCGACGAACTTTTGGTAAAACTTGGGGTCTTAAACCCAAATATATCAAATGGATTTACACAACAGTTTTACGACCAATTTTGGCTTATGGATGTCTTGTGTGGTGGCAAAAGGGTGAAGTGAGGACAATTCAGTCTAAACTAGGCCATCTTCAAAGGATGTGCCTAATGGCAATGACTGGTGCGTTCTCTTCGACTCCCACGGCTGCTCTCGAGGTTCTTCTCGACGTTGTCCCACTACACATACATCTCAAACAAGAAGCACTTTCTTGTACTTACCGATTATGGGTTCTCGGTTTCATGGAAGAGAATCCTGTAAACCGCAGTTCTACACACACTTCGTTGTTACAACTCATGGTTGATTGGGACAGAACAGTCCTTGCTCCAAGTGATCTCACACTCGCTAGTAGTTTTTTTTATAGGACATTTTCAACACAATTCCCCTCGCGGGATGAGTGGACATCTGGCTATTTGGAGAGAAGTATGTCGGACAGCATTGTTTGTTATACTGACGGCTCCCTCTTTGAAGGTAGAGCGGGTGCAGGTGTCTACTCGCGTGAGCTAAGATTGGAACAGTCCCACTCACTGGGTAGACACTGCACTGTCTTTCAAGCGGAAATATTTGCCATTATGTGTGGAGTGCAATCCGCACTGCAGAAACACATAATGGGCAAAGTAATATACTTCTGTTCAGATAGTCAAGCAGCTATCAAAGCCCTCGCTTCGGCCAACTCAAGATCGAAGTTAGTAATCGCATGTCGAACTCAAATAGAGGAACTGAATTCAGTTAATACATTGCACCTCATATGGGTACCTGGCCATTCTTCCATAGCTGGAAACGAATTGGCTGATGAGTTAGCTCGCACTGGAGCATCACAAGACTTTTTTGGTCCTGAGCCAGCTATTCCAATATCTAAGTGTTGGGTGAAGCGTTTGATTAGCTCTTGGGCTTCCACTCAGCACAAACGGTATTGGAGTAGTTTGGATTCATGTCGACAAACAAAATTGTACACTCAACCCTCTTTTTACGGCAGTTTTTTTTACGTCACTTCGTTTTACGGCCTCCTTTTTACGGCACGTGACGTAAAAAGAATTTGAAACATTTTTGACATCCAAAAGTAAGCCTATAAGAAGGCACTCTTAGAAACCAAAGAACAAAGTAGATGCTTTGTATACACATCATTTGCCTTCAACAATTGTTCCGTTCCAGGTCATCCAAGAATTTCCTGGAGTCTACACGCGTAACCGAGGACCTAAGGTCTACAAGCGTAGCGAAAGAGTTGTTATCTCTTGTAAAAACCCGACTTAATCCACCTACAGTGAACGCAACCCTTCTTACACTTTTGAATGGTTGTGTGTGCCCAGTGCATATTACAATTTCTATGCATATGACCTTCAATTGAATATAAAATAACTGATATTATCATGCTTTTAATGATTTCAAAATAAAAAAAGGGATATTTCTGGAAATTTAACAATTTTTAAAAAATACAAAAAGACTGCAGATTTGATTTGCCGCCTTAAATGGCAATATTACAGCTTCTATTTAAGCCCAAAAGAGTTCAAATCGGGTCATAGACTTGGCTGAAGATATTGGTGTGACAATTCTTCATTAGTAGTCTGAAAATATGTCTCATATTCGTATTTCACAGATATCTCTGAAACCGAATTTCCAATTGCAGAAAAAAATGAATGGGTCCAATGACAAAAACATAGCTTTCGTTTAAAGATAAAATCGCACAAATCGGTCCAAGGACGACTGAGATCTTGATGGGACATATTTTACCAATGTGTGGAGTTGATACGTCTAATGCTTTATGTTCGTATTTCAGAGATATCTCCGGAACCCAATGTCTAATTGCAAAAACAAAATACAATGGGTTCAATGGCAAAGTCATAGCTTTCGTTTAAAGATAAAATCATGCAAATTGGTTTACAGACGGCTGAGATATTCATGTGACATTATTTTGTTAGTTTTCTGAAAATGCACTTCATGGTCGTATTTCTCACATATCTCTGGAACCAAATGTCCGATTGCAAAAAAAAATGAACTCGTACAATGACAAAGTCATAGCTTTCGTTTAGTGTTAAAATCGTGCAAATCGGCTGAGATCTTGATGTGAGATTTTTGTAACGCACACACGCACACACACACACACACATACATACATGTGCTCAGTTCGTCGAGCTGAGTTGATTGGTATATACGACTTGGGTCTCCGAGCCTCGGATAAAAAGTCGGTTTTTCAAGCGATCTTTATACCCTTCTTAGGGTGTAAGAAGGGTAAAAATGGTTTATGCCCAATTTGATATATTGAACCAAATTCCGTTCCAGGTCATACAAGAATTCCCTGGAATATAGGTCTTGAGGTGTATCCGCGTAGCCGAAGGGCTGTTATCTCTTTTATTAAATGGTTCATGCTCTATATGATCTATTAAACCAAATTCAATATGCCTTAAGCAGCCGTTCCTTTCCTGGTCATCCAAGAATTCCCTAGACTCCTCAGCCGCGGATTCATCCCAAATATGTCCTCCGAGTATTTGTCTTTAACTTGCATCTCAAATGTAGGCATATGAGTTGTACTAAGATCTCCAAATTTCCCTTGAGTTTGAATCAAATGGTCTGCCGAATCAACCAAGGCTTTCATGATGTCCCCAGCTGCGGTATCAACCCAATTATGTCCTCCGAGTATTTGTCTTTCACTTGGGTCTCAAATCCAGACATATAAGATGTAGTAAGATCTCCAAATCGTCCTGGAGTTTGAATCAAATGGTCTGTCGAATCAACCGAGGCTTCCATGATGTCCTCAGCCGCGGTATCAACCCAATTATGTCCTCCGAGTATTTGTCTTTCACTTGGGTCTCAAATCCAGACATATGAGATGTAGTAAGATCTCCAAATCCTCCTGGAGTTTGAATCAAATGGTCTGAAGAATCAACCAAGGCTTCCATGATGTCCATAGCTGCGGTAATGACCCAATTATGTCCTCCGAGTATTTTACTTTCACTTGCGTCTCAAATCCAGACATATGAGATGTAGTAAGATCTCCAAATCCTCCTGGAGTTTGAATCAAATGGTCTGAAGAATTAACCAAGGGTTCCATGATGTCCATAGCTGCGGTAATGACCCAATTATGCCCTCCGAGTATTTTACTTTCACTTGCGTCTCGAATCCAAATATATGAGGTGTAGTAAGGTCTCCAAATCGTCCTGGAGTTTGAATCAAATGGTCTGCCGAATCAACCAAGGCTTCCATGATGTTCTCAGCCGAGGTATCAACCCAATTATGTCCTCCGAGTATTTGTCTTTCGCTTGGGTCTCAAATCCAGACATATGAGATGTAGTAAGATCTCCAAATCCTCCTGGAGTTTGAATCAAATGGTCTGAAGAATCACCCAAGGCTTCCATGATGTCCTCAGACGCGGTATCAACCCAATTATGTCCTCCGAGTATTTGTCTTTCACTTGGGTCTCAAATCCATACATATAAGATGTAGTAAGATCTCCAAATCGTCCTGGAGTTTGAATCAAATGGTCTGCCGAATCAACCGAGGCTTCCATGATGTCCTTAGCCGCGGTATCAACCCAATTATGTCCTCCGAATATTTGTCTTTCACTTGGGTCTCAAATCCAGACAAATGAGATGTAGTACGATCTCAAATCTTCCTGAAGTTTGAATCAAATGGTCTGAAGAATCAACCGAGACTTCCATGATGTCCATAGCTGGGGTAATGACCTAATTATGTCCTCCGAGTATTTTCTTTTACTTGCGTCTCAAATCAAATATATGAGGTGTAGTAAGATCTCAAATCCTCTCTGGAGTTTGAATCAAATGGTCTGAAGAATCACCCAAGGCTTCCATGATGTCCTCAGACGGTATCAACCCAATTATGTCCTCCAGTATTTGTCTTTCACTTGGGTCTCAAATCCAGCCATATAAAATGTAGTAAGATCCCAAATCGTCCTGGAGTTTGATTCAAATGGTCTGAGAATCCAGAGCTTCTATGATGTCCATAGCTGTTGTATCAACAATTCTGTCCTCTGAGTAATTTTCTTTCACTTGGGTCTCAAATCCAGACATATGAGATGTTGTAAGATCTCCAAAACGTCCTGGAATTTGAATCAAATGTCTGCCAATCAACCAAGGCTTCATGATGTCCATAGCTGCGTATCAACCCAATTATGTCCTCCAGTATTTTTCCTTCACTTGCGTCTCAAATCAAGACATATGAGATGTTTTAAGATCTCCAAATTGTCCAGGAGTTTAATCTGGTCTGCCGATCAACAAAGGCTTCCATGATGTCCCATGCCGTGGTATCAGCACAATTATGTTTCCAGGGTGCTTGTCTATCGCACGTTTCAATTCCAGGCATTGAGTTGTTTAAGATCTTCAAATTGTCCTTGACCTTAATCAAATGGTTTGCCGAATTAAGTAGGCCTTCATGATGTCCCCAGCAATCCCAGTAACAACATGAGCAGCACAAGTCAGACAATCATCCCAAGGAACAATTTGGATTCTATAACGGTCTAGAAACCATTATTTGCTCTACATGACTTCGGTAAAATCAGCATAAACCTCAAATGTTTGTAGAGATGGTTCTAGCAATTTGATTGTGACTAAATTCGGCAATTCATATGGGCCATGCCCTTGGATCCATAGAACCAAAGTGAATACGGCTTCAACTATTTTTCCATTGCAGATCATGCATGAATATCATCCATCCCTGAAATATAAGCTTTACGGTCAACATGCGTAACCAAAGGCTGTTATCTCTTAAAAAAAACTTGCTGACTCATTCCGTTTTGATCCATAGGACTAAATTGGATACCTCTTCAACTATTGTTCCATTCCAGGTAATTTAAGAAAGTCATGGAGTACTGGTCTTTAGGTCTACAGGATTATTATTTTTAAATGGACCATCTTTTTTGATCCATAGATCCATATTAGATACGCATTCAACAATTATTCCACTCCAGTATCGAAGAAATATCTGAAGTCTAGACTTCGTGGCTGGGACATAATGGAAGCCTTGATTGATTCGGTAGACCATTTATTCAATCTCTAGAACAATTGGGAGAACTTACAATATGTTACATGTCAAATTTGAGACGCAATTCGTAAACTATCCAAATTCCAGGAAAACTTTGAGATCTTACAACACCTCTTATGCCTTGATTTAAGCAGAGAAAGACAAACACTCAGGGAATATAATTGAGTTGATACCGCTAGTGAAGAAATCATGAAAGCCTTGGTTGATTTGGTAGACCATTGATTCAAACTCAGGACAATTTGAAGATCTTACAACGTCTCACATGCTAAATTTGTGACTCAAGTGAAAGACCAATACTCAGAAGACAAAATTGGTTGACACCGTGGTTGGGGAACCATGATAGCCTTTCTGATTCATTAGGCCATTTGATTCAAACTCCAGGACAGTTTAGAGATCTTACAACACCTCATATGCCTTGTTTTGAGATGCAAGTGAAAGAAAAAATATTTAAAAGACATTTTGATACCCAGGACATCAGAAATCTTTGGTTGGTTCGAGAGATCATTTGATTTAAGCTCCAGGACAATTTGGAGATCTTGACATCTCATATTCCTGTATTTGAGACGTTAGTAAAAGACCAATGCGCAGAAGACAAAATTGGGTTGACACCGCGGCTGGGACATCGTGAAACCTTGTTTGATTCCAAAACATTTGATTCAAACTCCAGAACAAATTGGAGATCTTAAAACGTATCATATACTTGTATTTCAGACGTAAGTGAAAGACAGATTTCTGGAGGACATAATTGGTTTAATATCGCTGCTGGGGGCACCATGGAAGCCTTTACATTACACCAATACCATTACACCAATTGATTCAAACTCCAGGACAATTTGGAGATCTTACAACACCTCATATGTCTTGTTTTGAGACGCAAGTAACACAAATACTCAGAGAACATAATTGAGTTTATACCTAGGCTTAGGACATCGTGAAGGCTTTGGTTGTTTCGATAGACCATTTGATTCAAACTCCAGAGATCTTACATATCGAGTATGCCTATTTTGAGACGTTAGTAAGAGACCAATACTCAGTAGACAAAGTTGGGTTGACATCGAGGCTGGAGACATCGTGGAACTGTTGATTCTGTAGACCGTTGATTAAACTCAGGACAATTTGCAAATCTTAAAACATCTTATATACATGGACTTGGAGACATAGTGAAAGACAAATACTCGGAGGCATGGTGGGATGATACTGCAGCTGAGGGACATCTGCAAGCCTCAGTAGATTCGTAGACCATTTGATTCTTTCTCAGAACAATTTGGAGATCTTAAAACATCTCATATGCCTGGATTTGAGACGTAAGTGAAAGACAAATAATCGGAGGACATAATTGGGTTGATACCGCGGCTGGGAGCACCATGGAAGCCTTGGTTGATTCATTGAATTTGGTTCAAACTCCAGGACATTTTGGAGATCTTACAACACCTCATATACCTGGACTTGAGAAGTTAGTAAAGACTAATCTCAGAAGACAAAATGGGTTGAAATCGCGGCTCTGGACATCGTGAAGCCTTGGTTGATTCTGTAGACCATGATTCAAATTCCGGGACAATTTGGAGATCTTAAACATCTCATATACCTGGACTTGAGACGCAAGTGAATGACAAATACTCGGAGGGCATGATTAGGATGATGTCGCGGCTGGGGACCATGGAAGCCTAGGTTGATTCATTACAAAATTTTATTCAAACTCCAGGATAATTAGGAGATCTTCAACACCTCATATGTCTTGTTTTGCGACGCAAGTGAAAGACAATACTCAGAGAACATCATTGAGTTGATACCACGGCAGGACATCATAAAGGCGTTGGTTGATTCTGTGAACCATTTGATTCAAACTCCAGGACAGTTTGGATTAAAACATCTCATATACCTGAACTTGAGACGCAAGTGGAAGACAAAGACTCGGAAGGCATGATTGGGATGATACCGCGGCTGAGGACTCATGCAAGCCTCAGTAGTTTCAGTGACCATTTGATTCAAACTCCAGGACAATTTGGAGATCTTGCAACTTCATACATGCAAGAACTTAAGACGAAAGTGAAAGACAAATAGTCGGAGGACAAAAGCGGTTGACACCGAAACTGGGACATCATGAACCTTGGTTGATTCGGTGGACCATTTAGTTCAAACTTCAGGACAATTTGGAGATCTTACAACACCTCTTATGTCTTGTTTCGAGACGCAATTGAAAGACAGCAATGCGTAACTAG
>NC_085139.1:244556818-244643646 GCF_024139115.2 Armigeres subalbatus | reverse complement strand
TCATTGTACTTCGTTCGATTCATTTGCTAAGTGTTTGAGATCATAAATTGGCGGCTGCTTCCAAAATAGGTAAGTTTTAATGAAGGCTTCAAAAGATGTTTTCTCGACCGGTAACTATTAATAATTTTTTCTTTTTATCCAGTTTTCTCATGGCTCATCAGCGAAGGAATCATTAAGCCCCGCTGCGATACCAACCAGGAAGTTGAGTTCTCTTCTTTATGCAATAATGACCAATGGTTCCTGAATGGACCTTTCTTTAAGCCTCATATCACTGGTCATACTCCGGATCTTTAAAGTTTTCAATAGTGAATGGTACTTATTTAATCTTATGCAATAATTGCAATGTTTCATTTTCACATTATCACCGAGTGTATTTCTGTATCAATAAATAAATCTAATGTTTATTCATATGTCATGTTCTCATGATATGGTCCCCATCTCATGTCATATACCAAGCGATTCCGGCATAAATTATGCAACGAGATCGGAGATTTACCGTCATAGCATCAATCGGAGGAGCCAAGGAAGGCCAAGCAATGGAAAGATCCGGGAATTTAGAGTCGAGATTTGTATAGTCCATGCTATGTATTGTTTATTTAATCCAGTTGATATAAAATAATTCAAAATATATCCTAATATTTCTTGCTTGATTAACAATTTTAATAAAAGCAATAATAATAAGACATCGTCATTTTGAAACAAAATATTTCCACTTTTATTTTTTGTCAGTGATATCATTTTGATTTGACTTAGTTGCAAAACTTTTAATTCAGAGCACAATGCCACTTTTGAAGCTGTTGTTTAAAAGCTGGCGTACTTTTATTCTGAACATATACAACTCTCTAGCGAAAAAGAACCAACAGCATTTTATTTTTACCAACGGTTTTTTAATTTTACTAACGATTTTCTTTCTGTACTGGATAAATCCGTATTTGGTGTTTGTTTCTATGAGGACTGATTTCTCCAGTTTGTAAACATTATTCTCCATTGGGTGCTGCATTTTGTTTAATGGCGTCACATAATTTAAACTGCTCCTAACTCGTCCAACTATAAGCTTTCCAGACAAATTCCTATTGCCATCTTCTTTCGAGATTTTCCATTTCCAAGAAATAGTTCGCTCTATATTGGTAATCTCAAAATCTTTATTCAGGGCCATGTAGACCATTCGATCTCCTCCTCGCTCTCGCATCCAATCATTATTCCATCGACACTTATGCAGAAAATATAAACGTTCCCCGATCAACAATCTTAGGTATAGAGCATGGATCCAGACTCGTTCTGTGAACTTCAGCTCTTGAGGAACGGGTTGAGCTTATGGTTCAGCAACTTAGTAAACTGTTTTAACCGTATCAAATGCTTCTTTTCATTACTACCTGCTCTCCTTGCTGACCTCGAATACAGTCGGTTTCGCATGTCCAGAGCTCCTCCTTTGCTTCCGTACAGGTATGCAGTCTTCACATCGAAAGAGCTTATATCAAATTCCGTTTGGTCGCAATGCCCAGGGTGTTCAAAATGCATCTCTTTGCTGCTGGAGTGAACACCTCAACGCCAAGTCCTGCCCATACTTTTGAAGGAAACCTTGGCTACTGAGCGACCTATGACTTTACAGTGTCGCAGACATTCCTTTTTCACCTTGTGAAATCAGCACCAACTGGTTTACGCCCAGCTGGGAAGTCTACTAACTCCCCATTTGGTTTCACGTGAAGCAGCTCCTCCTTCATGGCGTTTGCACTCTGCCACAGCTAGAGCTTCCTGCAAGCGTTCAGGGCTCCATCTCCTCCACACTCTAAGTGGAGAAGTGTCAGCCACAAAAATCTCTATACAGCGCCGAGAGTCTAATGCTGTCGATCTTGATGATCGCCTTGCGATTTCATCCGTAATCGATAGGAAAAGATGAACTTGGTGGATGTCTTACACCATCAGTGAAATATCCAAACGATTTTCGCATATCATCACTGACTTCAACTTTTCCATCTATATCTTCAATTCCTCAGGACTAGTTCAATATCTAGATATTTTTCCCATCAAGCGTAGAGATAACATCTTCACGTTTCATTTCCAGGAAAAATTGGTACTTCCTTCTCTAAAATCGCGCTGTGGATCACTTCTTCACGTACTTCACCAAATTTCGCATCGACGGCTTATCAAAATCATAGTCGTTCTCAGGATTCAAAACATATGCTTTCCGTCCCTCTGCATATCAACGGTGTAACTTCACCGTTTCGGATCCAATTTTTGCGTTTTTCTTTCGGGATATGGACTACGCATCAGGCAAAAAACACGCAGATGCATATACGATGGTTTCTTGCTATGCACAAGCTCATAAAATGTTTCCAGAACTGATGACGGAAGGGCGATTTTTGGAGTGAATTTCGAGCCCATAGGCCTCACCCCGATACCTCTTGTTCAGTACAAGCTCGAAGTAAACATCGAACCA
Organism: Armigeres subalbatus; assembly: GCF_024139115.2. NCBI lineage: Eukaryota > Metazoa > Arthropoda > Insecta > Diptera > Culicidae > Armigeres > Armigeres subalbatus. The sequence goes on along the minus strand of NC_085139.1, from coordinate 244,641,209 downwards.
TTTCGACCTCTTAACGGTCCTTCGGTTTCCTTTGTTATTACTGTGGTAGACCACGTCGCAGTATTTGTTGCAAAATAATACCATTGTCAGCCAGAAACGCTGGAACGCCGTGCTGGAATATTCTCCTCCTCCATCCGAGCAGATGACAGTCCGGTTTGTCCGTCAAATTAGTTTCTTCATCATACTGCAATATCTCGCACTTTTGCATCAGCACCCGCCTGCTTTCATAAGGTATATCCGAATGTAGAACACGTGAAATCGTCGCTATAGTCACGTAGAAACGATTACCGCTGGGTGTGCAAGGCAACCTCCATTGGACCTCAACGTCCGTGCGCAGATCTCCCACCGCAGACGATGTTGCTCTGAGACTGCTTTGAGAAGAATCCAGCTCATTTTACCTTGCATGCAACACTCCGCAAACGCATTCAACGAGTACACTTTTGTAATTTCAGACCGAAGCCCAACTCTTGACGCACGATCTTTGCAGTTGCTATTCGGATCCCGATGACCCAGCCTACGATGCCACAAATGTTCATACAGCTCTGTGATGATTCTGGTGGTTGAAGAACTCGTTCGAGAACTTTTCAAACGACATATAATCCTCGCTTCTCGCCTACAAGTACTCTTCCTTGTCGCGTGGGACTCGAATAGCAGTTTTCTCGAATACTACACTGTACCAGATCACAATCTTTCCACTACGAATAACAGATTTCCTGCGAGAGATGTGGTACACTCGTTGAGCATCACGTTCATCTGTTTACACCTTCAGTTAAAGATACTACCTTCGGTACCACTGACCCACCGGACAGTGATACCGTCAATGCCAACATCTCCACGACTTTTTGCTATCGGTTAAGCATCTTTCTCACTCGTCATGCTGAGACGTTGCACGGATTAAATACCACATTCGGCATTACATAAGGATACAATAAGACACATTTCCATTATTCCACTTGACACTTCTGCTATTGTTGCTTTCCCAGATTCTTTTCTTCTCTTTCTATGATTTATCCTTTGCCAATTTAGGAACAATCACGGCGGATAATGTCCCGGGTTGGTGGCAATGACAAATTACTTCCTTCTTCTTCTTTCGAATTCTTTTACCACTTATGGTCTTCAAGAGCCTTTTGTACTCTCTATATCCTACACCTTGACGACGACGCCACTCTTCGCGCAGTTTTGCTTTTCAAACTCCATGTTGACTTCCGACCCTCGGCGATTTTCAATCACGTTAATGAGTACGACATCGGAACTCACGGGGGATCCAAACCATGAACACTCTGTCTTTCAGTCCTCTCCCATTACCTCAATGATTGTGCAATGTTGTCATATCATTCAGATGTTCTAACAAATTGCCCTCTTCTGATAACCACCATGAACACAAATTCTGCGCAGTACATGCAAAGTGGATGACAGGGATAACGCTCCAGATTTCCTTCAATGAGGTCCCATCTCTTTGCAGTCGTTTTCCTGATTATAGTGGAACCAGTTGCGTGTCTTCTAATACCAAACCAATCATGCTTGAAGCTTTCCATCCTTCAGGATCAGTCGGCTGTCGGTTCACTAGGCAGCATTCACGACAACAGAGGGACAAAGATTTAATCTTCTTTTACAGGGAAAACTCCATTTTGAATTTCCACCGCAGTACGCATTTAATTTTTCGAATATACTTTCACATCCGCCATTTTGCTCAACTTACACGCATGCGGACGAAACCGAACGAAAAAATGTCAAAGCTTCACTCGACATGGCTTCAGTCCTATACTGGGACTACATTGATTCTTGAAGGACTAGTCGAAATTACTAAACAAGACTTTAAAATGACTAATGAAACACGCGAGCAACGCTTTCAATAATGAAAAAACAGGAAACTTTAACAAGCGCACAACCGCGCCTTTTGAAAACTTGATAGGCGGTGCTGCCAGATGCAAAACAGCAACATGACAGCACAGCTCTGTTGGTAGAGCATCTCGATCGTTGCTCAGCCAATACTTCTTTCAGCGACCCATCTGGAAATTTGCGGCTGTTGGTCACCGAAGCCCACTGAAGTGCATCCCTGCTACTACTATCGGGGCTGTGGTTGACGGCGGTCAAAGCAATCGGACTGGAGAATTAGCTTGAAGGTAGTGAATGATTTCTACACTTCGACTATCAGGCGAACTTATTGTGGACTTGGCTAGCTCATCGATCGGATATCAAACTTGCGCATACTCGGGACGAATTTCCGTAATATTGATCGCCCCAAGAACGACAGAACTTCCGATTTTTTGCGGCGTAGTGCAGGATAAAAAGCTGCCTTACCTCAGAAAATTTCGCTGGAATTTGAGTGCCCCGCGTATTTTAAATGGGGCCGGGATTGAGGTGTAAGGTACTGTAATGGCATCTTCGCCATGGCTGGAACCATGTAATCGATAGGTGTCAACGTATGTTATCTGTCGCTGGCAGGCACTTTTCGGCTTTGCTGGTAAATCCGATTTCCTGGATCGACGAAACTGCTCGAAGGTTGCGTTTGTAGCTTCTTCGTCGACTCCGCCACTGAAACGGCATCGATCGCAAAGTAGCGACGTTTGCAGAAAAGCACATCTTCTCCGAATCAGTGTGCACTCGTCCGGAACGATCAACCACACCGCTCGTACTCGTCCAGGTGTTGTTTAACTTGCCAACTCATCGACTGTCCGCGTAGGAGTCCCCTGCTATGAATCCATCACTCCTTAACAAATGGCTATCCAGGTGCGCCTCCTTCAACGAGTTTAGGTTCCGCAAAGTTTCTTCAGGAGAAAAACTGTGATGGTAGTACCTTTCAGGGCACGATCTCAACTAAAATCTTTGGCAGTAGAGCCGTCTTCCGAGGCATTATTGAGTTTTGTCGATACACAGCCACCGTGGTAGCGCGGTTCTTTGTCGTCACTGTGCCACGTTTTGGACTCCGGCGTTTCAACAGTACCATAATTCCTCGCGGATCAAATTAATCTCCATTCTGAACTTCCTGTGGCCATCGCCGCCATCCTCCGCCACGTGCAGCAGAAAAACTTTGCCGAGCAGAAAACGTTCTCAGCACTCTTGCTGAATCGAAAACGCTTTTCCTCCACTGGCCCGCAATCACCATGAGGGGGTTCCAGTCGCAGGTAAATCTTGTATTGCCGTTTAAAACTATCTTCACGGGTTAAAGCATGCGTGAGAAATGTGTCGTCTTCGATGTACTTGTCAAAGCAACTGGAAGCTCCAACAATCTTTAATCTTTACGTCCGGAGGTTCCTCAAAGGATCAGTCCATCTTGAGAAGAAACTCGTACAGAAGGCGTAACTTCGCGAGAAATTTGAGATGGTCCTTTATGTTTTTTCTGGATAAAGATCGACAGAGACGTGAAGAAGGAACGTATATCGCGCGTATCAATAGCGTCATTACATGGAAAGTCTCGCGCGTAATTCAAATGGAGCCAAGCCCGATTACGAACCACCAGGCGGTGCCACGAAGCTACTGAGAATCACCGGTCTTGGCCGGTTGGATGCATCGGTAACAATACATCGACACCCCGAAGCCCCGTGCAGTCTAGTCATCTGCAGGTCGACGGGCACGTGAGTATGTATAGTCGTGGAGCGCCAATCTCCTCACTCGAAGCCCTCGTCAAGTAGATTGACGAAAAGTTTGGATTGTTAAAGTGAACTAAAGAAGAGATCACATGACCAAGTGCCAGATGATCGAACAATCCTATTCTAGGCAACAGCTATTCTTAAAAGTCAATCTGTATTCGGAATTATCATCCCTAGGGCGGAATAATGTCCACTAGGGCTAATCGCTCTCCAGTTCAATCGCGCTTCTGCCAACGATCGTCCATGAAATAATCATCGTCTCAGATGTTGTCAACTTTAAAATGAGTCTCCTTGATAAGTAGAAAATATTAATGGTCTGATTTTATCATAATTTAGTATACTTATTTACAAACAATTCCTTTAATAACGTAGATGTTGTAAAATATTTCAACTCTCGTCAACTGAACTTAAATAAAATACTTCAGACCGCATAATAACAATTAACGGTTTTAGAATATAACTGAGATTTTAGAAACAAACAACTACATTTAAAGTATATAACATGCATTGAATAAATAGTGATTATGAACATGAATGAGTACACAACAATGATAACACAAACACATTTTTAACTTTAAAGCATTCCGATATCTATGAGTGGAAAAAAACTAATCGAACTCCATATAAATTAGCAATCAATAACTGAACGCCTTTCAATTTGAAGATTCAAATAATCGAATATTCTATAACATTTGAAACAATTAAATAATATCAGGAAAAAAACGAAATATGATCGAAAAAAACCGTGAAAACCTCCCTAATCTACAACTACTTGCAATTTTCTACTAATGCACATATGACCTTATTCTAAATTCTATATCATTACAAACAATTTGAAGGAAAAGTAACATGTGACGACCAAACTACCATCATTAACACGGTAAACAGCGATCGCTTGGAATGCCACCAGAGGTCAGAAAGAGAAAAACTTACGGAAAAACCATTCGGTGTCGACGCTCAGCGACATGTGAGTTCTTGTAAGTACGGGGCTTCCAACCGTCATGGATTTGCAATCTGCCATTGCGTTCGCACGTGCCCCGGGTGAAGAACAATGAAATTTGTCGATTATGACGAATATTAGCACATGTGTTCGAACGGACACAAAACTCGTGACGATCACGTCGTAGCGCAGCAATTCGACGGGTATGATTGACGGATGTGCTGAAAGTAGATTAATTTCCGACGAAGGGCACACCGCCGGGAACGATACTTACTTCTTCGGCACGGTTGAGGCATGACGGCATCAGAGTTGCACGACGAACAGACCGACCCGAGTCGGAGTTGGACGTAATCTTCTGCATCTCCTCGGCCAGCTGGGCTCCGAGCAAGACAGCTTCTTGTCGTCCTCCATGGACTTGGACAGATCCATGAGGTAGTACAGATCGACAGGGGAGTCCTCCGGCTTGCGAGTATGACTCCCTATCAGTGGTAGCTTCATCTGAAAATAAGCATTTGATTAGCTGCTATTAGGAACGTCCAGTCACGCTAACGCTTAGAGGGGGCTGAGTGAGTGTGACAATCCATACAAAATTTTCAAATGATTCATACAAAAGGTGTGACATAGGGGAGAGGGGGTTCAAAAAGTCCATTTTGCGTTACGTAATTAATGGATCTTCCTTAGTGATGTCGAAACCGTATGACAATGAACTCACTCAATCAGCCTTCAGTTGCACCCTCTGCAGGTAGATTGCAATGCTCTGTCCACTGGCGCTCATGCTTCCGGAAGAGGACGAGGGATGACAGAGCTGAGTGAGACGATGAGGACGATGACCAGTGCGAACTACCGGACATCTCCGCTTTAGCCACCACCAGCTCCACCCACTTTGGTTGGTTGCTGAGTTCCTGGCGATCGCGTGATCCTTCGTTGCTCAGGTCGATGCCTCCACTCCGGACCGTAGCCGACGTCGTAGTGGCATCGCGGCTTTGGTGAAGTTGCCTGGTGCACCACCGACGGTTGCTGGTCTGGATGCACTCGCGGCAGGTCGTTTGCCCGGACACGTTAATTGGGACGATGATTGGGCGGCTGTGAGGGTGATCGCGCATAACAGAAGGTCGCAGCCAGGGTCACCGCGACGGTCGTTTCTGCTCATTATTATCGTCATCGTTGCTGCAGTTATCTGGAATGTCCATCATAGAGGGTGAGTGTATAATAAAGAAATGGAAGAAGGCAACATTCTGAAGATAATTACCTTAATTATCGGACGCATTTAATTCGTTTCGGTGCACCGCATATGAAGCGCGAAACATGTTGATCAGAAACGATCATTGAGAAAATCCTGATTAATCCACCTAGCAATAATTGTGCCTTTCTTGTGCATTATGAAAATAGCGTTTTGTCCATAACATAAGCTCATGGCCCGATATAACCCATTTTCAATGAAGAAGCCAGATTAATCCACCTAGCGTTGGTGGTGCCTTTCTCGCATTTAGTTAAGACACCAACCTTATATGAGGTTTATATGGTCCGATGTACTCATTTTCTTTATAACATAAGACGCAATGACCGTTGTTATCAAATTCAATAGTGATCAACAAGGCTTTGTCCCTGTCGAATGAAACTTGTTGCGAGAAAGGTGGTTAAAGGATTACTATACGAAAAGGTTGTCTAATTTTTTATAGCTTTTGTACAACACACATACATACACACGGACAGACAGACATGTCAGCTCACGTCAAAGCTGATTCGTTTGATATATTGAGGTCTGGAAGCTTCTATAAAAGTTCGTTTCAGTGAAATGATAGCCTTTCGGTACAACAGTTGTACGAGAAAAGGCAAAAATAGGACAAGTTCTGTCGATTGCAACCTGTTGCGAGAGTAAATCAGTAAAGTAAATCTCTTGTTTAATCGTTTGATTCGTTTTAGTGCCCAATTGGTGTTTGTAGTTCGCTTTGAACAAGACGACCTCTACTTTATTTTCTTCCTTCGTTCAGTAAAACCCATTTGGATCATTTCTCCCGCACGTTTGCTCCTAACTGCTCCTGCCAAAAGGAAAGTGATAAGGTCCAATAGTATAAGCAGTGCTAATTACAAATTACGACCTTATGATCGTTAAATTTCTCTTTAGAACTGCTGTAGAGGCTGATCTCCTCACCACTGGTCACCTTCTGCAGGAAGACATGAGCATAAACCATCCAACCATGAGAACCATTGAATTGTTATTCTTGGCGTTTGAGGCAGCAGACCTGGTACCTCAAAAATGGATGACCCACCTCTTTTGGTGCACACTACCTTCATTGATCTCTATGGAAGAAACTGCTACCCGATTCAGGTCATCGCCGCGCATAACAACATCCAAACAGGATCGTTTATAAAATAGAAAAGATGTGATACATTTAAACTTTTGTTTTATATTCTTGTTCCTCAATCTTTTTCTTGAGAGATACTCTTTCGATCTTTGAGGTTTCCTTTATTGTTTTTGCTGTAGATTGAAAGCGTGACTCACAAGATATATGAAAAACGGATCTGAAATCGAACTAGATTTTATCTGAAATTTTCGTTGATTCGGTATTTCCCAATTCAAATTTAAAGGTTCCCTCAAACACACGCGATGCGACAGACGCGACGCGATTCTATCGCTTGGCGACAGCGATTCATCGCCGTTGGTATGGAGTGTAAATAGAACATTGCCTGCAGCGACTCAACGATAGAATCGCGGCGACTAAGTTGTCTCCGTCACGATGAAATCGCTTAGGTCTGGGGAGCCTTTGTCCATTGAACTTTGAAGGCTTGTAGATGTTGCGCCACTATTGAAGTTACGCTGAACGACGCGCGAATCCACTCCTGAATGGCATAATAAAAAACGTTAACTTTACGCGGTCATTCGTTTGCTCCTGGATTTCCCCGTGTTTTCTATTCGTCTGGTTCCGTCGGTCGATTGTCCGCACAGTTATATTGCCTCAACTGATTCGTGATTGTTGAAATCGGTTCGTTTGCATGAAAAAAGATACGATACGGGTCGTTTTGGTCGATAGTTTGTGCGTCGAGCAACGGCTGGTGAGTTCCGGCAAAAAAAAACAAATGGCGGATTAGCAAAGATTTGCCTTGCAGAAGCTGAACAATCACAACTATCAATTGCGTGCAAAATGGAGATGCTCATTGTAGTAGATAAGATCAAGTTTATAAAGATATCGAAAAAGCGATTCACTGTACTGCATTGCGGTATTGGCAATCGTTGATTTTTGTAATTTAGATACGCTCTTTAGGTATGTATTTCTTTCGAATAGTAAGCTACACCTTATTTTGAAACATATCGAATGATCGTGTCAAAGTGAACAGCGGATCAGTTTGCTGAGTATTATTGCGACGAACGGATGAGCCTAAACCTCGTCGGTCACGACACTCATGGTCGAGAGAACATGGCAGTTTCGCAGATGACCAAACAAAGCTTGGTGCGCAATTGCACGACAGCGTAGACGGCAACGGGATGCCTTAAAGAATTACCACGACAAGGGATCGGAGGTATGTCTCTTGAAGAACCTGACGCATCTGGGCTGAAGGAGAACGACGATATGAAGCATCATTTGCTAACGTTTTCAGATCTGAGTGCAGCAAATGTGGATGTCGTCGATGCAATTCAGAAAGCTACAGTGGCAAGTTTATGTTCATTACCGGACTCATATGACTATCTGGCGACGGCTTTGGGGCGCCCACAGGGATGAGCTGACGATGCAACGATTCAAGTCAAAAGATATTGGCGTCAGGAACGCAGCGGAGGTGTTACATCGAACAGTGAACATGCGTCGTCGCGGTAGTAAAGTCACCGGTAGTGGAAGTAAACAAACGGAGACTCGTTGTTGCCAACACTGCAGCAGCGAGAACATCTGTGACGTCATAGGCGTCCGAAATAAAGTTGCCACGGCGTCGACGTCTGCCGCATCCACGTGTCGTCATGGTACAAATCAACAACCATCGAAGTATGCATGCATGAAAATCTAGAAAAATCTACACTTTTCAAACTTCAACCATCAAAGCAAATTAAATGTGCTTAATCTAACTCTAAAATAAAAAGTGATGGTTTTTTTTTATCTATTGTGTTTATTTGGCAGGCTCAGGCGTATAACACTTAACGGAGCCGAGACTTTATATATGTTACAATCGATATCATCTTATTATCAACAGTTAGTAAGGAAGGGTATGAATCAAGATACTCGTGGCGACTCAAGGTTAGATTACGTAATTTCAGGACGGACTAGGTTGGGATTTAGGTTTGAAATTATTCAGCTGCTCATCCGGGTATTTGACGTCAATAACGGTATGGCGTAGCGTCGGGCTCGTTGTGGTTCGTCGGGGAGCATCTTCCGGATGAGCCATAGCTTCGTATTACAAGAACAATACAAAACAAAACGAGAAGAAAAAAAGATAGAAATTAGACTTTTATGTCAGACGAGCAAGAAAGGCATAGATGGCCTGCATATAAACCACATCCGATCCCCCAAACACCTCTTACTTCCCTGTAGGGTTGTTTCCTCGGCACAAGGGTATCCAATAGTTGCTCTCGGAGGCGTCGTTTTCCGAGCAATACCAAACTACGTGATCGATGTCATCGTAACGCATCACACCTACAGTAGTTGCTTCAACCAGGTTTATTCTATAGAATGTGTGCGTTTAGTGAATAGTGATTGGACATAAGTCTCGACATCGTGCGAATGAGCCTCAGGCAAGTCCTCACCTCTGAACCATCAGCGCAGAAACTTAGGAACTATGGAAAAAGCCACCGTCAAGTTCATTGTGTGACCAAGTCATTTGCCAATTTGAAAGTACTCTGACGGACTAATGGGAAAAACTCGTTGTTCGAGATTTGTCTATCATAAACTTCACCTTCCTGTGCGCCCACCTTTGCTAGCTGAGTCCGCCTTCATTGCCATAGATTAGCAATGGGATGGGACCCATACAAAGGTAATCTTAAATGATCTTTCGACCAAATCACGCATCTGCTCTCTTGGTTGTAAGAAAGTAAGATGCGTGTTAACTGATTTCATCGACCGGAGTGCCTCAGTAGAACTGAGACTATCCGAGAAGATGAAATAATGGTCTACGGCTGATCGGAAATTATCCCCAAAGCGAAATTAATTGCTGCCAGCTCAGCAACATAAACCGAACACGGTTCTTGAAGTTTTCGGAAGGTGGTTGAATTTACGTTGAAAACACCGAAACCAGTGGATCCGTTAATGCGAGAACCATCAGTGAAATATCTGTTATTGCAATTGACATGTTCATATTTTTCAGAAAAATGGAAGGATAGAATGTTGTCGAAGATGATCTGGTATTCCTTGAATGGCATTTCATGGACAGATCGTATACAATTGAGAACTGTCGTTGACGCAAGTGGGTGGATTATAACATGGAAGACAGAGATCTGTCGATATGAGTTGAGATAGACTTGCAGGTATCTTGAATGATGAGCCAGTTCAAGCATATTATCGAAGTTTTCTAATACAAGTGTGTACTTGTTCCACATTTGATCAGTATTCTAAGTAAGGCTCTAGTAGGTGCTTTAAAGGATGCTCAGCAAGCACCTCCAGGCTCATGTTTCGTTGAATGCACAGCCAAGGGCAATACGCAAACAACGATATTGAATTCGTTCCAATTTGATCAGGTGGCAATCAGCTGCTGAGAGGAAGCGAAAAGGCCATACTCTAAAACAGAGAGCGTCTTTATATAGTTTGATGAGGTCTTCGGGTGACGCCCACCATGTTCCGGAGATAGAACGGAAAATGGATCCTTTTCAGCATTTCTCTAACAAATAATCAATATGGGTCTTCCAGGTACATTAGAATCACAGACCCAAGGTATTTAGAAGATAGAGGTGTTTATGTCATCTTTAACAGCTTTAGTTTCAGTTGAGCAGGATCGCTTCTTAGTAAACACAATTGAGTTTTTGCGGAGAGAACTCGATCCTAAATGTCTGGCCCAAACAGGTTATTTAGAATTTTGCAATGTCTTTGCAGGACTTCTGCACATGAACCTCTTAGGGAGATCGGCATCATCTGCAAGTTGTCTAAGCGTGCATTGTCCTCCAAACAATTGTCAATATCTTTAACATAGAAATTGTAATAGGGACTTAACATGAACCTTGGGAAGGCCCGTAGCTATTCCTGGAAGTTATCAGAGTGCCGAGTAAAGTTCATTGTTTTACTGACAACAAATTGTGAAATTATTCAAAATAACGGGTAATCACTCGTCTTTGACAGTACTTCGGAATCAATATGAAGAAAACCAGCGTTGTCCATAGCTATATGAAGAGAGCAACGCTGAGACGGTCATTTGTTCCTTTACCTTTCAGAAACCCGAATTGGTATTTGACAGTAATGCATTTTGTTCGACCCAATGGTCAATTCTTGAAAGGATCATTTTCTCCAATAATTTTCTCATCATGATCATGGCAATCGGTCATATGAATTGTGATTAGACGCTGGTTTCCCAGGCTTTTGAATATTATTACTTTGACCTGCCATTCTGGTGGTAGATGTTGTACTCCATGAAACAGTTGTACAGGTCAAGTAATCAAATCTTTAGCGATATCTGGGGAGTTTTTAGAAGATTGAATTTGATATTATCGCATCCGGAAAGAATTGTTTGATGAAAGAAGGCATAGATAGTTCCAGCATTGAGATGGTCCACCCAAAGAACCGGGATCAGTGACTGATTCTCGAAATAGCGAGTTCAGCTGGTACGGAATCTGGACAGACCTTTTTGCGAAGTTGAATATCCATCGATTGATGTATTCTTCACTCTCGTTGGTGGAAATGCGGTTCCGCATGTTGCGGGCCGTTTCCAAAGTGTTGTCATTGAGGGTTTCTCGTGATGTCCTCGACAAAACGTCGCCAAGTAGCTACGTTTTTAGCCTGAGAAGATTTTGAGCTTTCTTTCAAGCCTCATACTCTTCGAAAACGACCTTCCGTGTTTACGGAAAGCCTTGAAGGCATCAGATTTCTCGAATACAACTTAGTACATTCATCATCCCATCCAGGAGTGGCTGGTCTTCTTATGACGATGTACTTGGAACGCGTCGTTCTGGAGCTTCTAGTGCGCTTTATGAATCAATTCGGTAAGATGATACTCATCCAGTGGAGGAAGAATATCAGTTGATTCAATCCAATTTTACCGCCGATGCAAATTTTGCCAGTCAATGTTTTCGTGAGGTCGAAAGGAACATTAACTGGCACTGATCGTTGATAGCCGCTTTTTTGATTGTGGTGACTATCGGCATGGTCACTACCATGGGGATCTTGGTTACCTTCCACGTGGAATCTAATGATAGTGAATTAGAGCATAAAGACAGATCTATTCGACTTTCCTGACCTTGAGGTCCTATTCGAGTTACTTCGCCTGTGTTCAAAATATTCAAGTTGAAATCGTCGCACAAATCATAGAAAATAGGCGCTCTGTTATCGTCTCTAGTTTCGCCCATGCAATATGTCATTCATCACCCAGTATTAAAACTGGGGATGATAAAAGAGACTGCGCTCCAAAGATGCCGACGATTAAGTGAGGCATTTGGGGAATATACACTGAAGCTATGCAAGGTCTTTATTCTTTACATTTACTTGGCAAGCGACGATTTCTAAACTCATCAGTCGGAATGGGAATTTTGTAAAAAATAGTATAGTAAACTTATAAGTTAGTAATTATTAGCGAAAGGTGAAAGTGCCAATAGTAAGTGCCTGTCTGTAGCTTTGTGGTATTGTACTGTGAAGTTTGAGTGTCCGGTGTCGTTGGCGGGATCTGAATGGCCAAACCTGAGGCTCCACCCCCGACGCGCAACATCCTGAAATCGTACAGTCCCCCCGCAGACAGGTGAGTTGGTGTGACGGTGCTTCTGCTGTGCCGTTAGCTCTACTGAACGCGTAATTTACATGGTCCTTCTCCCCGACAGGTGAGTTGGTGTGACAGTGCTTCTGCTGTGCCCGTTAGCTCACTGAACGCGTAATTTACATTGGTCCTTCTCCCCGACAGGTGAGTTGGTGTGACGTGCTTCTGCTGTGCCCGTTAGCTCACTGAACGCGTAATTTACATTGGTCCTTCTCCCGACAGGTGAGTTGGTGTGACGTGCTTCTGCTGCCCGTTAGCTCACTGAACGCGTAATTTAGGTCCTTCTCCCCGACAGGTGAGTTGGTGTGACGGTGCTTCTGCTGTGCCGTTAGCTCACTGAACGTAATTTACGTTGGTCCTTCTCCCCGACAGGTGAGTTGGTGTGACGGTGCTTCTGCTGTGCCCGTTAGCTCACTGAACGCGTAATTTACATTGGTCCTTCGAAAGCCACCGACCGGCTGGAAAAACAGGTACGTTGCTCTAGTCGTAGAATCGTGGTATTGCACCCAAACGGTTGAACAATTACGTCGTCGAGATACCGAAACTCGGTGAGATGCTTCGTACTCCACCAAACCAGCAGAATCTGAATACCCACCGGAACATGGACGTCGCTGCCACCACGACCATTACGGGAGATCAGGTCGATGTGCCGGAGAACAAATCGGTCGTATCCGATGCCGCAAAGATGATGCTAAAACTGGATTAATATCAAACCGATCCGGAACCTCGCGAAGCAACAAAACGACAGTCAAATCAAGATCTTGGAGTTGGAAGAGCAAAATGATTGGCTGAGCTGCGAGCTATCGAACAGAGACAGAATCGAAGCAGAAAACACGACTAGCGCTGCAGATTCAACATGATCTGGCATTGAAGACGGAAGAACAGGCTGAATTCCAAAAGCGAAGATGGAACGTGATATAAGAAAGATTGAGCTGCAGTCGACCTCCAGTCATCGATCGAACACCACTTACGGAACGAGTAGTATAGCAATGCATCGCGACGTATTGTGGATTGCGCTGATACAAAGAGGACAAACCATTGGACGTTGATGAGTCACCTATCGAATGGATCCACCGTTTCATGGAACACGTGGTGCATCTGGTGCGCCACCTGGAGCGAGGAGACGTATCGGCAGTCGGCGCTAATCAAGCACAAGTCGCCATACCTGACGTGAATGGCGTTTTGTCCAGCTTTCAAGCACTACAAAGCAGAAATATGAAAGATTTGCCATTCTTTACAGGCGATGTTATGGATTGGACGATATTTGAATGAATTTAAAACGTCTACCGAGGAGTTCCAGCTTACTGATCGTGACAATCTGAGACGATTGAATAAAGCGTTGCGAGAAAAGCGATAAGACCGTAGAAGCCCTGCTCTCGTCTCCCGACAATGGAATAAATCTTGAGAATGCTGAAGTCCAATTTCAGTCGCACCGAATGGGTAGTTGCGAATAGACTGGAAGCGTTGAGAAATCTGGAGAACGTTAAGGAGGGAAGCATGAGAATCCTTTCGTACCTTTTACAACGCGGTGGTACCAAGATTGCGATAGCAAACGCGAAGGCGGATAACTATTTGATGAATCCGAGCTCATCTGTCACCTGGCTGATAAACTGCACTTTCAGCAAACAGATGTGGGTTCGACACAAAGGCCGCTTTGATGAAAGAAGGCGAAGTCATCAGTTCAAAACTTTCTCTCGTTGGTTGGAGGATGGATGGACAGCCAACTTAGATCTCAACCCTGTGTTCAACGCAAAAAGTCCAGCTACCAACCGAAGCAAAAACCGTGGTTAAACATTACCAGTCGCAACAACGAAGAAACCAGAAAATGTCCTGTGCTCAAGCAAGTTCTCACTGTGGTCTGGAGAGTGTGAACAGTTTCGTAAACTGTCGATTTGCTCAGCGTCGATCTACAGCAAATTCCTGCAAGGTTTGCTATATACTGAAGTCGGACCATGCCAGACGGAACTGCAGTCCGATAAAGTGTTCGATCTGTACAGAATCATCACGAGCTAGTACATTCCGACGAATCCACAAAGTCGAGGTCCATCGCACCGAACATCAAGAGAACGTATGTAACGTGAATGGGAAGAACATGAACACACTGCTCCGCGTCAGCAAGGTAAAAATTCGAGGACCAAAGGTGAGAGAAGTGTTCGCGCTTTTCGATGAAGGCTCTTCGCTATCAATGATGGATGCTGCTGTTGCTGAGAATATCGGACTACGAGGACCGATTGCACCCGAACAGTACAGATGGACGAACGAGAATATTACTGGGGAGGAGCAATCGATGCTGCTTTCTCCGTATATCTGGACCATCGGAACAAGCGAAGTGGTACGAAGTGAAGAATATTCAAACGGTTACAATATAGCTTTACCTCCGCTGAAATTCGACATGGCAAAAGTAAACGAATGTATCCAATGCTGGATGAGGACAAATTAGCTGCAATTCAAGGTGCGTCCTGTATGCTGATTGGATCGAACAACGCGGGTCTGATCGTACCTCTAGAGACTGCCAATACTCGCTCACGGTTTACAGTTGACGTGCCTGGGATGGACTGTACATGGGTAATTGACTCTGCCGTTGCTGGATCGGGCGGTCAACATGCGTTGCTGTGTACCGATAACGATGACATCGAGCTTACAGACCTGGTGAAACAGATGTATAAGGTAGAAGACTTTGTATCTCTGGTCAGTCGACGGTAATGGCTGATGAAGATCAACGTGCACTAGATATCATGAATCGCACAATCACACGCCGAGAGACGCGCTTCGAGGTGGGGCAGATTTACAGATACAACAATTTCGTCTTCCCGGATGGTAAACCTCTGGCTCTGCGCCGGCTTCAAACCATTGAGAAGAAGATGGACTCGACCTGAATTTGCAGAAAATACTGTAGCAAGATTCAGAGCTACATCGATAAGGGTTATGCCAGGAAACTCAGGCCTGAAGAACTGTCAGAAAAATCAACACCTGGTATCTGCCTCACTTCAGCGTGGTGAGTGGAGAGAAGTTTCGTTTGGTCATGGACGCGAAAGCAAAGTCGCATGGATTCTCTTTGAACGATCTGCTCTTGAAGGGTCGGATTTCGTTCCTCCGCTGATTGCAATCTTGGTACGAGCAAGGATGAAGAAGATGAGCTTTCAGGCTGACATCCGGGAAATGTTCTGAAGTGCGCATCCGTCCTGAAGATCAAAATTCCCAACGTTTTCTATGGCGTGGTATAGACCACAGTTCCACCAGATGTATACGTGATGAAGGTTATGATATTTGGCGCGGTTTCGTCCCCATCGATGGCACAATTCATAAAGAATTTCAATGCAAAGGAACTGGAAGAAAAGCATCCTGCGTCGAACGAGCAGTTGTTAAACAACTATGTCGACGTTTTTCGACTGCGCTGACACTGAAGAAGCGGCAATCGAGACTGATCCAACGCGTGATAAATGTTCACGAGCAAGGCGGATTCAAGCTGGCGAGTTCTCTTCGAATTCAAAACTGTGATCGACGCTCGATCCTGAAATTAATGCCGGCTGTAGGAAGGTGAGGTTCGCGTTCTCGGAATTAGATGGGATCTGCAGTCCGATGAATTTGTTTTTCCATTGACTTTCTCAAACCTGGATGAGCGCTTCCAAAGTGGCGAAGCCATTCCAACAAAACGGCCTGTTGAGGTTCATGATGAGTATCTTTGACCCACTTAGTTTTCTCAGTCCAATAACAATACAACTGAAGATTATCTTCCAAGCTGTGGCGGTTGCAATCCGTTGGGACGATGAAATTCCCGACGAACTGATTCCTAGATGGACGGATTGGTTGGTCGAAACTTGGAAGTTGAATGAAATTCGTTTCTCAAGACTATACCCTGCGTTTCTCTTTTTCATAGGGAATTACATGCCTTCTGATGACGAGTGACAAGGCGTTTGCTTGCGTGGTATATATGGTTCATCGTAGTCAAGGTAAAGTTCATGTGGCCCTGGTATATGCCAAGTCAAAGAGTGGCCCTAAAGTCACAAACTGTACCACGCCTGGAACTACAATGTGTTCTCGCAAGTCAGATGGTGAGCGTACTACAAACGGAGATGATGGTGGATATTACCAGGTGTGCTTGGACCGACTCTAAGATCTGCTTGAGTTGGCTGAAGACAGGTCAAAACTGACCGCTACGTTGGCGCACGTGTGATGCGGATTAAAGAAATGGCACGGAACCGATTTGTGGCGCTGGGTTCCATCACAGCTGAATGTGGCTGGATTTGGCCACGAAATGTTCAAAGTTTGGCAATATGCATGAGTGGTTGAGGTCAGACTTCATCGCGACGAGTATGTCTGGCCTACTGAGGAACCATTGGCGATGTCTCTGCAGAGCTGGTAATTTTCAATCTGAAATCATCGTCGATAGTAGCACCAATCTGTTGTGTTACACTGTACACGAAGAAGCATCGATTGAGCTGCCGACATTTCAAGGTTCTCAGATTTCAATAGGCTGATCAGATCAACCGCATACTACCTGAAAATGAGAAAACTGTTAGTATTGCCAGATCCGAGAAACCTGATCGTTTGACGTTATCTGTTCAAAATATCCGACCTAGAAATAATTGGTACAGAAAGTACAAGCTGAAGTCTTTGGGTCAGGCTGTTTAATCTGAAGAAGACAGGATATGTGAAAGCTAACAGCCGATTAAGAACGTATTCTCCATTTCTCACAATGGAATCATCCCATGCGAGGTCGTGTTCAAGATAACAACCAGTCGTTCGAGTAAACAACCCCGTGATTCTACCAAACAATCATCCGTTTTCACATTGTTTCGTATGTATCACATCGCGAACGCGCATCAGGGGTTAGGCTGTCATCAGCCAATACGAGAACGCCACCGTATACTGAAGATCCGTTCGCAAGTAAAGAAGTATGCACTGTCTTGTGTGAGGTGTCGAGAACTGAAGGCAAACCAACTGTTCCGCAAATGGAAATCTACCACCGGAAAGAACGACTCCGTTCGCGTATCCTTCTCCTGTACCGGAATCGATTATTTCGGACCGCTATCTGTGAAGGTCGGCCGTCATCTAGAGAAGAGATGGATAGTGCTGTTTACCTGTATGACATCAAGAGCAGTACACCTGGAGATTGTGCCGTCACTCGATACGAATAGCTGTTTAATGGCCATACGATGTTTTATGGCTATCCGTGGTCTACCGCAGTTCATCATGAGATAATGGGACTAACTTCATCGGTGCTGACCAAGAGTTGAAGACACTGGTAAAAACACTCGATCAGCCGCAGATGAAAGTTCCTTGAGCGTTAGGGGTGTGCGGTGAAATTTATACCGCCTGGCGCTCCGCATTTCGGAGGTTGCTGGGAGCGACGGGTGCGTTCATCAAAACCGCTCTTCGTGCGATGCTGCAGGAACAACACCCTACGGATTTAGTGCTTGAACAGCATTGTGCGAAGCAATGAATCAATAATCGAACCGCTAACGCACGTTCCGATGACCCCTGGATCCGGAACCGTTAACGCCAAACATGTTACTACTGGACGTAACAATATAATTCAGTTTGATCACGATTTCGACGAAGGGATCTGGACTGTCGTGCTGCCTAAAACATTCGCAGGTTTGACCGTTTCTGGCGCAGATGGGTAGCAGCGTACCGTCCGGAGCTCATCCGGAGTCGCAAAGTGGCCGACAACAGATTGTATCACGAATACAAAGTTGGCGACCTTGTGATGATTGTGGACGAATCATTACATCGTGGCAATTAAAGGTGTGAGTGGAAAAAATCTATCGTGGACCAGATGGAAATATAAGAGCTATTGAAATCAAAACTTCCAAATCAACCTATAAGCGACCTGTCAGCAAAATCGTGTTGCTTGAAGCCATCACCTCGGTTCCTGGGCCGGAGAATGTTGCCAACACTGCAGCAGCGAGAACATCTGTGACGTCATAGGCGTCCGAAATAAAAGTTCACGGCGTCGACGTCTGCAGCATCCACGTGTCGTCATGTAATCAAATCAACAACCATCGAATATGCCATGCATGAAAATCTGAAAAATCTACTTTTCAAGAACTTCAAGCCATCAGAAGCAAATTAAATGTACTTAATCTAACTTATTCTAAAATAAAATAGTATAGTAAAACTTATAAGTTAGTAATTATTAGCGAAAGGTGAGAATTGCCAATAGTAAAGTGCCTGTCTGTTAGCTTTGTGGTATTGTACTGTGAGGTTTGTGAGTGTCCGGTGTCGTTGGCGGGATCCTGAATGTGGCCAAACCTGAGTCACCCCCCGACACGCAACATCCTGAATCAGCAGTCTTCCCCCACAGACAGGTGAGTTGGTGTGACGTGCTTCTGCTGTAGCCCGTTAGCTCACTGAACGCTGTATCATTCTCCCCCGACAGGTGAGTTGGTGTGACGGTGCTTCTGCTGTGCCCGTTAGCACACTGAAGCGTAATTTACATTGGTCCTTCTCCCCCGACAGGTGAGTTGGTGTGACGGTGCTTCTGCTGTGCCCGTTAGCACGAGACGCGTAATTTACATTGGTCCTTCTCCCCAGAGGTGAGTTTTGGCTTTCTGTGCCCGTTAGCTCACTGAACGCGTAATTTACATTGGTCCTTCTCCCCGACAGGTGAGTTGGTGTGATGCTTCTGCTGTGCCCGTTAGCTCACTGAACGCGTAATTTACACTCGTTCATCCAATTAAACAACCGGACCCAAATGTTGCAAGACGAATGAACCGACAGCTAAGCACACGCAAGCGATCTCCAGTGAGACAAGCATAATGTTAGCCGACGGCGAGCGAGCCAAGGTGGCTGGAACCCCGCGGAATCATCGTTGGTGTGGATTGAGGAGGATTGTACGTCCCGAACCAGTGGATTATTGCTTTCGGTGAGTATCCTCGCAAAGAAGAATCTTGATGTTGTTTTTACTGGGAATCGGTGTGAGATCCGAAAGCGCAATGGGGAGATATGTGCAGTTGGTGACGACACGGAAGCATTTGCCGTTTATGTGTTCCGGAGCAAGCGATGATTGAGTGTGCAGACGTCGCAACCGTCGCATTGCCTGCATACGTGGCACCGCCGTCTAGGGCACTGAGTTCCGGACATGGTCCGCGTGATTCATGCGGACAACATGCGGACGGATGAAGCTAGTGGTTGTGTGTGCGCACCGTGTGCCAATGTTGCCTGTTGCGCACCATTTCCGAAAAGCGCGGATAGAGCTCGAAGTAGAGAATGCGTGCATGCCGATCTCGGCGGTCCAATAACACGCACGCAGAGTGGAACCAATATTTCCTTTGCGGTTGATGACCATACACATATGGCGTTTGTATACCTTCTCAAAAGAGTCTGAGGCCGCAGTGAAAATTAAAGATTTGATCAGCTTTTGCCGGACCAGATTGGAAAAACTCCCAAGGTGTTACAGTCAGACGTTGGTGGAGAGTTCATCAACAGGATTTGCACCTATCTGCGGACAGAAGGCATCATGAGCTAGTTCAGCGCGTTCTACACGCTACAGCAGAATGGCGTAGTAGAGTCGAAACCGATACCTGAAGGAGATGGCTCTGTATGCTGTTGGAGGAGAAGCTGGATTAAACGTTTTGGGGCGAAGCGATCCTAACGCAACCTATATCCAGAATCGAGTACCATCCAGATCCATCGGAATGAGCCCGTATGAAGTGGTACGGAAGACTTTCATCGTATGAGCATTTTCGATTTTGTTGAGACGCATACCAGCTGCGAGCACGAAGATACAACCTAAAACGCGTAAGTTGGTGTTTGTAGGCTACTCCGATGAGCACAAAGGCATATCGGCTGTTAGATACGCGTCGAGGCGGATCACCATCAGCCAGGATAGTGAAGTTCCTCGAGGTTGGCGTATGGACACTGAACGTTATACCGAGCGAAGCTAGAAGCTACTGAATCAACGAGTCGAGTTGGAACCGCTGCCGGTATAAGTAGCACTGCGTGAGGCGGCATGCAGATGTACCAGAAGAAGGTCATGATAATGAAGAAGAAGACATGAACGGGTATGTATCGGCGGAAAAATTTACTATTCCTATTCATTCCTGCTCCGGAAGCCCAACGATAGAATCCACATCGCTCTACACGAGCGAGTATACGGAAGAATTTCCAGCCCGTTTCGATGGCTATTTCGTTGGCATGGCATGAACAAGCGGTCAGCTGTGCGGAGAAAGACGAGTGGATAGCCAACATGTGTGCCCGGAAGAGAAGAAAGTGCAGATTAAAGAGGAGCAGTTACGGTTTGATGCAAACCGCGCGCGTCTTCGTTTGAAGCAGTTTGGATTTGAACAGCGTAGTTCGATTCGTGCCTGTACCGAAAGAATGTTTTGAGTGTTTTTACTTGTCTACGTGGACGATCTAGGCTGGTTTGTGCACAGGAGGAGAAATCGCTCAGGTCGAGCAGGCTTGCAGGAACGATTGAATATTACAAGAGCTAGGAGACATCAAGAGTTTCCTGAGTATCTGTGTGGGAAGGACGTATACGGCTTCTTCGTGATTTCCCAAAGTGCCTACATCAGAAGATTAATCAACCGGTTTGGTTTGGAGAATGCTAGAGGTCAAAGTATCCTATGGACCGAGGTACAAAAGGGACTGAACGTGGCCGAAGCTGGAGAATAATGAAGAATACCAAAGTTAATCGGTTGCCTGCTGTATCTGTCAATGCATAGTCCCAGACATCGCGGCGGCACTCGGAATCTTAGGGCGGAAATGAGTTGTCCATCGTCACTGCTGGACCGAGGCTCACGGATTGTTCTACCTGTTGACCACGATTGACGCTTGGAGGAAAGACAACCGACAATCATTTTGAGACAACAGAAACTGCTGGATATCGTTGCGTTAGACCAGCAGAAGAGGTCTAAACACATAGACACACGGTTACACTAGTTACACACAGCACATCTGGTGACATGAGGCTGCGATATTGTGCTTCGGAGAATATGATTGCGGATATCTTGGGTCAACCAAAATCAACCACTATGGGATTGCACCCTGCCAATCAAGGACGAATAAAACAGAGTTGTATTCACTACGCTAGACATATCGCGAATCCACCCTAGGAGAAATAACAATACAATAAAAACCTTTGACATTTGGCTCTCGACCCTCCTGAAAAGAGCATCCGTGCCTTTTGAAAGAAGCTTCGAGCCTTTTAAATAGGAGGCTTCGAGCCTCTTGAAGGAGCTTCCTAACTTCTTGAACAGGCTTCCAGCGCTCTTGAATGGACGCTTCCGAGCCTGTTGGCAGGAGGCTTCCAGGCCTCTTGAAAGGCATCGAGTCTTTCGAAGGACGCTTCGACGAAGGTTTACGAGGCTCTTGAAAGGAGAGCAAAGCTAAGGTTTATTTGATGCTCATATTTAGAGCATGTAAATAAACAGATTTTGTCATTTCAAATGAAAATCAATTTAAAATTACATGGTCATGTAAAAATTAAGCAGATATAATCGAGATTGGGCTGTTGACATCCGGAAGGGCGCCTAACATAGCTCTGGTCTCATAAGTTCCAATACTCGCTCGTTCCAGTGACATCGACCGCCAGCTAAGGGTTGCGTACTTAGATGGTAGTGCAGCCTGGCACTGTTGTCCTTCTACCTGACATCAGCTAGAGTGAGAGGGTGCGTGCTGTAGGGTCTGTCTAGGATGTGGGGTTCGACGTGGGCTCTGTTGAACTCCTATAAAAAGCTGCATGTGTCCCAAGCAGGCCCTATCAAAGCGACCGTGCGCCGCTCAAAGCGCACTAGCCTGAATCCTGGTGTTGGTGGACTTTAAACAAATTTGACCCGACTGACCGAGCGTCTGTTCACCAAGGAAGTGCGGCTCCTACAGCGTCTGTTCTGGCATCCAGCGCTGGTATGAAATGCTATTCCCCGGAAGCTATACCTAAGATGGCAGCCCCATCCTGGTGGATAGGGAACCTTGGGCCAACAACCTACTGTTCCGACATCAATTTGTTCGAGAATCCGATAATGAAAGAATACGGACTGATTTTGCGGCGACGACTCTTAGCGCGAAACAACGGACACGAATGGAACATGGAATGTTTTAACCCTAGCCCAGCAGAACATTGGCACAACTTGCCAATGAGCAGCGCATAAAGCTTGAGATCCTGGGACTGAGTGAAGTCCGTTGGCCAAACTTTGGAGAACACAGAACCGTCAGGACAAGTTCTGCTATACTCTGTTTACGAGGTGAACACGCTCCCGGCATCGAGTTGGCTTCCTACTATAGCGCTCAAGCACACTCTGCGCTTAAGAGTGGAACCTATAAGTGAAAGGATAATCGTGCCAGATTTGAGACACGGGTCCGAAACCTTACTATAATCCAATGTTATGCGCCAACCGATGCTGCCGATCTGCAACAAAGAGACTACTACAGTCAACTCAATGCCGTCGTAGTAGAATTCCGAAGGGTGATATCAAGATCTGTTTAGGCGACTTCAATGCGAAGATCGGATCCGACAACTCGAACCATGGGCGCATTATGGGACGCCATGGTCTCGAGAAATGAGCGAAAACGGAGAGCTGTTCGCAGAATTTTGTGGTAATAACGACGATGGTGATCGGGGGATCGCTCTTCCCTCATGACCGGTTCACAAGGTCACGTGGGTCTCCGTGACGGCTTTACTGAAAATCAAATCGACCACATCTGCATCAGCTGAAAATGGAAACGAGTCTTCGATGTACGGAATAAACGTAGTGCCGATATCGCGTCTGATCATCACCTCCTCATCGGCGAAATACGCCTGCGCATTGCCGATTCGTCAACAGGAGGAAAAAGGACGACGATTCACACACGCCGACTGGAAGATGCCACGTGAAACGGTCCTTCGTTGAAGAACTGGAACGCGTGCTGCAGATATTCCGGAAGGTGGCAGCGTGGAAGACCAATGGACCGCCATCAAGAATGCCTTCATCACCACCAGCGAGAACAATCTGGGCGAGCTACGCACCAGAGAAAACAATGGATCCGATGAGACCTGGAGAAAGATAGAGAAGCGAAGAGAAGCCAAAGCCGCGATAGAGCGATCGAAAACCAGAGGAGCCAAAGTCTTAGCCCGTCACGATACTCGGCTCTTGAGAAGGAAGTAAAACGCTCATGTCGACGGGACAAGCGAGCGTGTAGACTCTCTGACCGACGAAGGAGAGAGAGCCGCCAACCGGGGACATTCGCCTCCTCTACGATATCTCACGACGCAAGCGGGGCGAAGATGAATGCAACGATGCCTGTGAAAGACGCGAATGATCAGTTATTGACCGACCCAACTGACCAGCTGAAACGCTGGTTCGAGCACTTCGACACTTTTCAGTGCCAGCTAGCCATCACCACCCGATATGCCTGGGATCCGATATAACACGCGTCAATACCGAAGCTCCATCACTGCTAGAGATTCAAACAGCCATCAAAGCATGAAATCGAATAAAGCCCCAGGGGTCGACCGCATATCAGCGAGATGCTCAAAGCTGACCCATGACATCCGCTCAACTACTGCATCGTTTATTTTGTAATATCTGGGCACCAACTTTCCCGTCGACTGGATGCAAGGTATCTTAGTGAAGGTGCCCAAAAGGGTGACCTGGCTGTGCGATAACTGGCGAGCATTATACTGTGTACCGTTCTCAAAGTTCTGTGCAAAATTATCCTGCGGATTCAGGAGAAGATCGACGACTCTCCGGCACAAGCCGGATTCCGTGCCGGAAGATCCTGTTGGACCATATTGTCACGCTCTGATCATTTTGGAGCAGGTCAACGAATTAAAGGTCCTTTCTTGATTCATTGACTACGAAAAACTTTCGACCTCTCAATCACGAGAATATGTGGGACGCCCTGAGACGCAGAGGGTTCCTAGAAAAACATCGACCTCAGCGAGGCACAGTACGAGGGCCTTTCTGTGTGAGTGCTGCACAATGGGGTCTTGTCCGACCCTATCGGGTCGTAGCTGGTGTGAAGGCAAGGATGTATTCTATCACCGTTCTGTTCCTCGTCGTAATCGACGATATTCTAGTAGGTGCGATTGACCGTGAACCAAACCACGGGCTGTTATGGCAGCCTATAATAAACGACTAGAATTGGCTGTAGACGTTGCACTCCTCGCTCAACGGCGGAAGTAAGCTCCACGACCTTGCCGAGCGCTCCTCTTCGGCAGGCTTAGTCATCCGTCAACAAAACTAAATCGTTGAATGTAACACAGTGACCCCTTCAGTTTCACAGTAGCCGGGCTACCAGTGGAGAATGTTGAAAGCTTCAATATCTTGGTAGCCAAATGGCGCCAGACGACGGTACAAAGATCGACAGAGCACCGGATCAAAAAGCAAGGGCTGCTTTGTGAGTTTAATATCTGGAAAACAGGCAGATAAGTGAACGCAACTCTAACGTGAAATCTGTGCTGTTATACGCTAGCGAAACATGGTGTGTATCAGTGGAGAACACTCAATGGCTGCAGGTATTCAACAACAGATGCCTGCGGTATATAATTGGGCTTTGGTCGCAATTGGATCTCAAACTAGCTCTATCGTCGTTGCCGCAGGGCCGATAGCAACATAAATTCAGGATCGAAAGTGAGGCTGGGTCGTCCACAACAAGTATGGGCGGAAACGAAATCTCCAAACAAGCATTAGCAGGACATCGCAGCAGAGGCAGACCCAGAGCTCATGGTGGCGAAGTCTCAATAAAGAAATAAAGAAGGGACCGAAATCTAACGGCAACAGGTTGAAGCGATAGCTGGACATCACTCAGGCTGGAGATTTTCAAGCCGACCCAAAAGTAAGTTATTTTCTGCAGATTAACATATACAGTTATTTGATCTATAGAGTTGCTGTTTATGTAGATTATTCGACGACCTGAGCGGGGAGGTTATGATACACAAAGACAAGTCAAGCGAGGATTATTGAGGCAGGCAATGCTCGAGCAGACGTTTTATCACGGCTTCACAACTTCAATTGATCTTCATTGGTGCCGATTCCATACCCCTGAGGATTTTTTTGTGGCACAACTTGTTTTATGTACGCAAGAAGATCTTTTAAATGCTCATGGCCGTTAAGCCTCCATAAAGAAATGAAAGTCGACTAAAATCTAACTTGGTAACAGGATATGACGATAGCTGGACATCGACCAGGATAAAGATGTTTCAAGTCGGTAAGTAATGTCCCTTAGAATTTATTTCCTCAGTCAATGTGGATTAACCCGAATCCGTCCCCATTGACCATTGATTGGCATGATTTTGGTCAGATTATTACTCCTGACCTACAAATTACGTATGGCGGTTTTAGTACGATACTATTAGCACAACGGTAAGCGGTAAGACGCGCGGCTAGAAAGCAAGACCATGCTGAGGTGGCTGGGTTCGATTCGGTGCCGGTCTGAGCAATTTTCGGATTGGAAATTGTTTCGACTTCCCTGGGCATAAAAGTATAATCGTGCTAGCCTCCATGATTCGAATGCAAAATGGTAACTTGGCTTGAAACCTCGCAGTTAATAACTGTGGAACAGCTTAATGAACACTAAGCTGCGTGGCGGCTCTGTCCCAGTGTGATGTTGTAATGCCAATGAAGAAGAATTAGCACAACGATCGTATCACAAAGGAGATTTTGTATGCATTCACAAGAGAGATCAGAGCCACATATTTTGAATATTGAACTGTTTGTTTCGTCTGCAATGCTTATCATGACAGGTTTGTTTTATCTTGTTCGAAAAGTAGTTAATAGTCGATCGAGTTCTCATCATTTGTGCTGGATTGTGTCTGTTTTGTTTGTTGATTCTGTCTGGATCAAGAAGAAAGCCTTAAAGTAGGCAATAAAGTGTTTTGTCAGATTTGTTCCAGACACAAACATCAGATCGATGATGCCAAATGGCGTTGATTGATTCAGGTGCCCAAATAGGATAAAATCCTCCTAGCACCACATGCCAGACTAATTTGGTTGCAACAACTGAAATGTGAATAAATTCGTTTGCATATGGGTCATAAACTTTTATGTAACATTGCTGCTCAGGTACACAAAAGGTCAAATATTAATACAGCAAACTATTTGCTGTAGACAAAATGCGCAATACGCAATGGAAATATATTTGCAGGATTTTTTGATGGACCGAAATCTCTTATGAAACCTTGTCTTATTCCGTAATGGAAACACCTAGCTGTCTCTCAGGGCACCAGAGAGAACGTATTTTTTGTTATTTGTTACACATGGGTTGTGTATCTTTATGTCTGTAAGAAAATGGTAACGACGAAATAGTTGTTACAGTCATTCCTTACGAAAAGTATGTGCATTTGTATGTCTTTTTAACATTCTTTCCATTAACATTAATAAATAAGATTGTGCAACAGTGGAAGCAAAGTTTTAGCTGTACTCAACATTAATGGACGCTTGCTTGCTCTCAGTTTCCCAGAAATTGACAATGAGTTCCTCAATACTGCACGTGGGCTTGGTCAATTTCTCCTATATGAATAACCTTTCAAACAAATTTTCATTGTACTGTCTTAAACTGTTAAAGTGCATTGGTTGGTGGTTGATTGCAAATGTTAGACTCTTCAATATTCGGAAGTTCATTTCCGTTTGTCGATACATCAATATTGTTAATACTACTGGTTTCTTGCCAACTCTTCGTCATCGTTTTAAACGTGCTCATTCAAGGTCTCACCTCCTTCTTCTGCGTCGAAGAGCAATTCCGAAGAAAATTCAACCGTGACTCTGTCAGATCTGCTAACGACGATGCAATGATTCATATCGTCATTTGTGCATGATTGTGGGCTGCTTCAATATTCAATTAGCCAGCTTGACGCAAGGCGCCGGTTTTGAGCTGAATGAAAAGCGTCACCGTAGACCAGTTGAATCAGTTTCAGTGGAAAGCGATAAAATAAAGCACTTAATAGCTGATGTTGTTGTTATGTGCGGATATTCACTCATATTTCGTTTTCCTTTCAACTC
Source organism: Armigeres subalbatus (assembly GCF_024139115.2). Classification (NCBI taxonomy): domain Eukaryota; kingdom Metazoa; phylum Arthropoda; class Insecta; order Diptera; family Culicidae; genus Armigeres; species Armigeres subalbatus. The sequence goes on along the minus strand of NC_085139.1, from coordinate 244,613,886 downwards.
CTACGAATGGCATTCAAAGATTAAAGATAGTATTCAATCTCGGTTGATGCTGATTGCATTACTCCGGGGATTTATACGTTCGTGGGCGATGAGCTAGTTTATTATTTATCTTCAATTTTCAATATTCACAAACACTGTTCCAATCGTGTTAAGATTTATGCTACAATGGGCCCTCGGGCATTAAAACTACTTACGAAAATGCCGAGTCGCGTGTATCCCGTAGTCTGACGCAGCGGTTCTCGATTTCAATATATGTTTTAAGTTAACCTCAGGTTGTTTTTTGATCAACTCTTGATGCATGCAGTTCATTGATTCCGAAAGAATCTTGGTTTTCGTTGAAGAATCTTAGAATACTTCGAACATCAGTTGTACCTACTCAATTGATGATGCCATGGATTTCACGAAAGATAAACTGTATACGGGACCCTCATAACAACTGCAGATTCATATTCCTTTAAATATCCCGATTTGTCACTTGGGATACGTACCAACGAATGCGTTCACTCTCTGATTTTTGGATGACCAAATGCAGAAAACATCGAGCATGTAAATTTTCAGATTAAGGAAAGTAGATCCCAAACACAAACAAAATAAAAATTTTCCAGGAGCTTTACCATTTTGGCACGTTTGATAACTTGTCACATGTTCTTCTTTTCTACCAGAAACTTTCCTAAGAAAAGGGTTGAGAACAGCTGCCCTGGCGAACAGTTGAGATTTGTGCGTCTTTGACTCAACTTCTCCGTCTTTACTTCTTCTCGTCAGACTACTCCTCTGTTATCCCACTCGTCCGGATGATTCAACATCTGGCTGAAAAGAGCTCAAATCTTCATGAATCAATTCCTTTTCTCGCCAAGCCTGAACCGCCGATGGAGTCACCTGCCAAGTCACCGACTATGTCCCTTCATTCCACTGGATAAGCACCGTGCCAAGATAACGGCTATGTAAACAAATGTGAACAGAAACCAGTTGCTTCTCAGCACAAGAAGGTATAGCTGCTCCACCCTTCCTTTGGTTCCGTTGCCACACAAATCCAAAGGTGTTCTCTCGCGAGATCATCGCCATTTTACCACACATTGCACACTTCTTTTGCACAGATTTTCAAAGACCATGATAGTAAAGACAACGTCGTTCTTTCCCGAATCCGCACCCATTTGGACATCAGAACGAAACCCCATTAAACACACCATTTTGCTTCCTCAGCCATTTCACTGCGCGTGCACCAAAACGAAGAAATCTTCTTTCCCAGCGGTTTCTTACCACTTACCGAATCGAACCTCCACGAAATCTCGATCAATCTGCTTGATAGTAAAGGCACTTTCTTCTTTAAAATATTTCGAGACACTAACGCCGATCAGACGCGTAGAAGAGTCAACAAAATGCACAATTTCAGTGCATTTTTGCTCGGTAAAATTTATGATCATGGAAGAACGAAGAAAAAAATCTTGCGGAAGACGAACTCTGATACGCGACCGATCCCGACGATTGAAAGTGACAGAATGAAGGCGGGCGAACGAGCTGAACGAAGACGACGATGAAAGAAACTGATGGGACGAATGAAGCACACTGTGGCGAGATGAATGAATTCGGGTTGCAGGGATGGATTAAGGGAATTGAGGACAAAGCATAAAACTTTAGTTCACCCGAATTTTAATCGGTGTGCTAACATTTTCTCGAGCTGAACCAAAGTTCTAGCGAGTGCTTTTAGAATAGGTCGTATGTGCAAAAGATAGTCTCTCTTTGGTCTTTCTCTTTCGATTATTACAAATTATTTAACAACTTATTTCTTGGCGTGCTGAAGTGTCAATGAAGCAAACAATTCAAAACCTGATCTATTGGCGAAAGAGAGCGTGAACAAAGAGAGTCTCCGTACTATTCTCAAAGCAATATAGATGTTGGTGAACGCTGATATAAATAGATGTTGTTGCTTCAATTCACCGAAATCTCAACATCTCCTTTCACATTCAAGAGGCTTGGAAGCCTCCTTTCAAGAGGCTTGGAAGCCTCCTTTCAAGAGGCTTGGAAGCCTCCTTTCAAGAGGCTTGGAAGCCTCCTTTCAAGAGGCTTGGAAGCCTCCTTTCAAGAGGCTTGGAAGCCTCCTTTCAAGAGGCTTGGAAGCCTCCTTTCAAGAAGCTCGGAAGCCTCCTTTCAAGAGGCTCGGAAGCCTCCTTTCAAGAGGCTCGGAAGCCTCCTTCCAAGAGGCTCGGAAGCCTCCTTTCAAGAGGCTCGGAAGCCTCCTTTCAAGAGGCTCGGAAGCCTCCTTTCAAGAGGCTCGGAAGCCTCCTTTCAAGAGGCTCAGAAGCCTCCTTTCAAGAGGCCTGGAAGCCTCCTTTCAAGAGGCTCGGAAGCCTCCTTTCAAGAGACTCAAGCCTCCTTTCAAGAGACTCAGAAGCCTCCTTTCAAGAGACTCAGGAAGCCTCCTTTCAAGAGGCTCAGAAGCCTCCTTTCAAGAGGCTCAGGAAGCCTCCTTTCAAGAGGCTCAGGAAGCCTCCTTCAAGAGGCTCAGGAAGCCTCCTTTCAAGAGGCTCAGGAAGCCTCCTTTCAAGAGGCTCAGAGCCTCCTTTCAAGAAGGCTCAGGAAGCCTCCTTTCAAGAGGCTCAGGAAGCCTCCTTTCAAGAGGCTCGGAAGCCTCCTTTCAAGAGGCTCAGAAGCCTCCTTTCAAGAGGCTCAGGCCTCCTTTCAAGAGGCTCAGAAGCCTCCTTTCAAGAGGCCTGGAAGCCTCCTTTCAAGAGGCTCAGAAGCCTCCTTTCAAGAGCTCAGGCCTCCTTTCAAGAGGCCCGGAAGCCTCCTTTCAAGAGCTCGAAAGCCTCCTTTCAAGAGGCTCAAAAGCTTCCTTTCAAAAGGCTCGAAAGCCTCCTTTCAAGAGGCTCAGAAGCCTCCTTCCAAGAGGCTCAAGCCTCCTTTCAAGAGGCTCAGAGCCTCCTTTCAAGAGGCTCAGAAGCCTCCTTTCAAGAGGCTCAGGAAGCCTCCTTTCAAGAGGCTCAGAAGCCTCCTTTCAAGAGGCTCGAAGCCTCCTTTCAAGAGGCTCAGAGCCTCCTTTCAAGAGGCTCAGGAAGCCTCCTTTCAAGAGGCTGGAAGCCTCCTTTCAAGAGGCTCTGGAAGCCTCCTTTCAAGAGGCTCAAGCCTCCTTTCAAGAGGCTCAGGAAGCCACCTTTCAAGAGGCTCCCAAGCCTCCTCTCAAGAGGCTGGAAGCCTCCTTTCAAGAGGCTCAGAAGCCTCCTTTCAAGAGGCTCGGAAGCCTCCTTTCAAGAGCCCAAGCCTCCTTTCAAGAGCTCAGAGCCTCCTTTCAAGAGGCTCAGAGCCTCCTTTCAAGAGGCTCAGAAGCCTCCCTTTCAAGAGGCTCAGAAGCCTCCTTTCAAGAGGCTCAGGAAGCCTCCTTTCAAGAGGCTCAGAAGCCTCCTTTCAAGAGGCTCAAGCCTCCTTTCAAGAGGCTCGGAAGCCTCCTTTCAAGAGGCTCAGAAGCCTCCTTTCAAGAGGCCTGGAAGCCTCCTTTCAAGAGGCCTGGAAGCCTCCTTTCAAGAGGCTCAGAAGCCTCCTTTCAAGAGCTCGGAAGCCTCCTTTCAAGAGGCTCAGAAGCCTCCTTTCAAGAGGCTCAGGAAGCCTCCTTTCAAGAAGGCTCAAGCCTCCTTCAAGAGGCCTGGAAGCCTCCTTTCAAGAGGCTCGAAGCCTCCTTTCAAGAGGCTCAGGAAGCCTCCTTTCAAGAGGCTCGGAAGCCTCCTTTCAAGAGGCACGGAAGCCTCCTTTCAAGAGGCTCTGGAACCTCCTTTCAAGAGGCTCCGAAGCCACCTTTCAATTGACTCCGAAGCCACCTTTCAAGAGGTTCGGAAGCCTCCTTTAAAGACGCTCAGAAGCCTCCTTTCAAGAGGCTCGGAAGCCTCCTTTCCAAGAGGCTCAGAAGCCTCCTTTCAAGAGGCTCAGAAGCCTCCTTTCAAGAGGCTCTGGAAGCCTCCTTCAAGAGGCTCAGAAGCCTCCTTTCAAGAGGCTCAGGAAGCCTCCTTTCAAGAGGCTCAGAGCCTCCTTTCAAGAGGCTCAGAAGCCTCCTTTCAAGAGGCTGGAAGCCTCCTTTCAAGAGGCCTCAGAAGCCTCCTTTCAAGAGGCTCAGCCCTCCTTTCAAGAGGCTCAGAAGCCTCCTTTCAAGAGGCTCGGAAGCCTCCTTTCAAGAGGCTCAGAAGCCTCCTTTCAAGAGGCTCAGGAAGCCTCCTTTCAAGAGGCCTGGAAGCCTCCTTTCAAGAGGCTCAGGAAGCCTCCTTTCAAGAGGCTCAAGCCTCCTTTCAAGAGGCTCAAGCCTCCTTTCAAGAGGCCTCAGAAGCCTCCTTCAAGAGGCTCGGAAGCCTCCTTTCAAGAGGCCTCAGAAGCCTCCTTTCAAGAGGCTCGGAAGCCTCCTTTCAAGAGGCTCAGAAGCCTCCTTTCAAGAGGCCTGGAAGCCTCCTTTCAAGAGGCTCAAGCCTCCTTTCAAGAGGCTCAGAAGCCTCCTTTCAAGAGGCTCAGGCCTCCTTTCAAGAGGCTCAGAGCCTCCTTTCAAGAGGCTCAGAAGCCTCCTTTCAAGAGGCTCAGAAGCCTCCTTTCAAGAGCTCAGAAGCCTCCTTTCAAGAGGCCTCAAGCCTCCTTTCAAGAGGCTCAGGAAGCCTCCTTCAAGAGGCTCAGGAAGCCTCCTTTCAAGAGGCTCAGAAGCCTCCTTTCAAGAGAGCTCAAGCCTCCTTTCCAAGAGCTCAGAAGCCTCCTTTCAAGAGGCTCAGGAAGCCTCCTTTCAAGAGGCTCAGAAGCCTCCTTTCAAGAGGCTCAGAGCCTCCTTTCAAGAGGCTCAGAAGCCTCCTTTCAAGAGGCTAGGAAGCCTCCTTTCAAGAGGCTCAGGAAGCCTCCTTTCAAGAGGCTCAGAAACCTCCTTTCAAGAGGCTCAGAGCCTCCTTTCAAGAGGCCTGGAAGCCTCCTTTCAAGAGGCTCGAAGCCTCCTTTCAAGAGGCTCAGAGCCTCCTTTCAAGAGGCTCAGGAAGCCTCCTTTCAAGAGGCCTCAGAAGCCTCCTTTCAAGAGGCCTGGAAGCCTCCTTTCAAGAGGCTCAGAAGCCTCCTTTCAAGAGGCTCAGAAGCCTCCTTTCAAGAGGCTCAGGAAGCCTCCTTTCAAGAGGCTCAGGAAGCCTCCTTTCAAGAGGCTCGAAGCCTCCTTTCAAGAGGCTCAGAAGCCTCCTTTCAAGAGGCCTGGAAGCCTCCTTTCAAGAGGCTCAGAAGCCTCCTTTCAAGAGGCTCAGAAGCCTCCTTTCAAGAGGCTCGGAAGCCTCCTTTCAAGAGGCCTGGAAGCCTCCTTTCAAGAGGCGCCTGGAAGCCTCCTTTCAAGAGGCTCAGAAGCCTCCTTTCAAGAGGCTCAGGCCTCCTTCAAGAGGCTCAGGCCTCCTTTCAAGAGGCTCAGGAAGCCTCCTTTCAAGAGGCTCAGGAAGCCTCCTTTCAAGAGGCCTCAGAGCCTCCTTTCAAGAGGCTCGAAGCCTCCTTTCAAGAGGCTCAGAAGCCTCCTTTCAAGAGGCTCAGGAAGCCTCCTTTCAAGAGGCCTGGAAGCCTCCTTTCAAGAGGCTCGGAAGCCTCCTTTCAAGAGGCCTGGAAGCCTCCTTTCAAGAGGCTCTGGAAGCCTCCTTTCAAGAGGCCTGAAGCCTCCTTTCAAGAGGCTCAGAAGCCTCCTTTCAAGAGGCTCAGAGCCTCCTTTCAAGAGGCTCAGAGCCTCCTTTCAAGAGGCTCCAGGAAGCCTCCTTTCAAGAGGCTGGAAGCCTCCTTTCAAGAGGCTCGAGCCTCCTTTCAAGAGGCTCAGAAGCCTCCTTTCAAGAGGCTCAGAAGCCTCCTTTCAAGAGGCTCAGGAAGCCTCCTTTCAAGAGGCTCGAGCCTCCTTTCAAGAGGCTCAGGCCTCCTTTCAAGAGGCTCAGAAGCCTCCTTTCAAGAGGCTCAGAAGCCTCCTTTCAAGAGGCTCAGAAGCCTCCTTTCAAGAGGCTCAGGAAGCCTCCTTTCAAGAGGCTCAGAGCCTCCTTTCAAGAGGCCTGGAAGCCTCCTTTCAAGAGACTCAGAAGCCTCCTTTCAAGAGGCTCAGAAGCCTCCTTTCAAGAGGCTCAGAAGCCTCCTTTCAAGAGGCTCAGAAGCCTCCTTTCAAGAGGCTCAGAAGCCTCCTTTCAAGAGGCTCAGGAAGCCTCCTTTCAAGAGGCTCAGAAGCCTCCTTTCAAGAGGCTCAGAAGCCTCCTTTCAAGAGGCTCAAGCCTCCTTTCAAGAGGCTCAAGCCTCCTTTCAAGAGGCCTGGAAGCCTCCTTTCAAGAGGCTCAGAAGCCTCCTTTCAAGAGGCTCAGAAGCCTCCTTTCAACCTTTCAAGAGGCTCCAGAAGCCTCCTTTCAAGAGGCTCCAGCCTCCTTTCAAGAGGCTCGGAAGCCTCCTTCAAGAGGCTCAGAGCCTCCTTTCAAGAGGCTCAGAAGCCTCCTTTCAAGAGGCTCAGAGCCTCCTTTCAAGAGGCTCGGAAGCCTCCTTTCAAGAGCTCAGAAGCCTCCTTTCAAGAGGCTCAGAAGCCTCCTTTCAAGAGGCTCAGAGCCTCCTTTCAAGAGGCTCAGAAGCCTCCTTTCAAGAGGCCTGGAAGCCTCCTTTCAAGAGGCTCAGAAGCCTCCTTTCAAGAGGCCTGGAAGCCTCCTTTCAAGAGGCTCAGAAGCCTCCTTTCAAGAGGCTCAGAAGCCTCCTTTCAAGAGGCTCAGGAAGCCTCCTTTCAAGAGGCTCAAGCCTCCTTTCAAGAGGCTCGGAAGCCTCCTTTCAAGAGGCTCCAAGCCTCCTTTCAAGAGGCTCAGAAGCCTCCTTTCAAGAGGCTCAAGCCTCCTTTCAAGAGGCTCAAGCCTCCTTTCAAGAGGCCTGGAAGCCTCCTTTCAAGAGGCTCAGAAGCCTCCTTTCAAGAGGCCTCAGAGCCTCCTTTCAAGAGGCTCAGAGCCTCCTTTCAAGAGGCCTGGAAGCCTCCTTTCAAGAGGCTCGGAAGCCTCCTTTCAAGAGGCTCAAGCCTCCTTTCAAGAGGCTCAGGAAGCCTCCTTTCAAGAGGCTCAGAGCCTCCTTTCAAGAGGCTCAGAGCCTCCTTTCAAGAGGCTCAGGCCTCCTTTCAAGAGGCTCAGAAGCCTCCTTTCAAGAGGCTCAGAGCCTCCTTTCAAGAGGCTCAGAAGCCTCCTTTCAAGAGGCTCAGAAGCCTCCTTTCAAGAGGCTCAGGCCTCCTTTCAAGAGGCTCAGGAAGCCTCCTTTCAAGAGGCTTGGAAGCCTCCTTTCAAGAGGCTTGGAAGCCTCCTTTCAAGAGCCTCCTTTCAAGAGGCTTGGAAGCCTCCTTTCAAGAGGCTTGGAAGCCTCCTTTCAAGAGGCTTGGAAGCCTCCTTTCAAGAGGCTTGGAAGCCTCCTTTCAAGAGGCTTGGAAGCCTCCTTTCAAGAGGCTCAGAAGTCTCCTTTCAAGAGGCTCAGGAAGCCTCCTTTCAAGAGGCTCAGAGCCTCCTTTCAAGAGGCTCAGAAGCCTCCTTTCAAGAGGCTCCAGAAGCCTCCTTTCAAGAGGCTCAGAAGCCTCCTTTCAAGAGGCTCAGAAGCCTCCTTTCAAGAGGCTCAGAGCCTCCTTTCAAGAGGCTCAGGAAGCCTCCTTTCAAGAGGCTCAGAAGCCTCCTTTCAAGAGGCTCAGAAGCCTCCTTTCAAGAGCTCAGAGCCTCCTTTCAAGAGGCTCAGAAGCCTCCTTTCAAGAGGCTCAGAAGCCTCCTTCAAGAGGCTCAGAAGCCTCCTTTCAAGAGGCTCAGAAGCCTCCTTTCAAGAGGCCTGGAAGCCTCCTTTCAAGAGGCTCAGAGCCTCCTTTCAAGAGGCTCAGAAGCCTCCTTTCAAGAGGCTCAGAAGCCTCCTTTCAAGAGGCTCAGAAGCCTCCTTTCAAGAGGCTCAGGAAGCCTCCTTTCAAGAGGCTCAAGCCTCCTTTCAAGAGGCTCAGAAGCCTCCTTTCAAGAGGCTCAGAGCCTCCTTTCAAGAGGCTGGAAGCCTCCTTTCAAGAGGCTCAAGCCTCCTTTCAAGAGGCTCAGGCCTCCTTTCAAGAGCTCAGAGCCTCCTTTCAAGAGGCTCAAGCCTCCTTTCAAGAGGCTCCAGAAGCCTCCTTTCAAGAGGCTCAGAGCCTCCTTTCAAGAGGCTCAGGAAGCCTCCTTTCAAGAGGCTCAGAAGCCTCCTTTCAAGAGGCCTCAGCCTCCTTTCAAGAGGCCTCAAAGCCTCCTTTCAAGAGCTCAAGCCTCCTTTCAAGAGGCTTGGAAGCCTCCTTTCAAGAGGCTTGGAAGCCTCCTTTCAAGAGGCTTGGAAGCCTCCTTTCAAGAGGCTTGGAAGCCTCCTTTCAAGAGGCTTGGAAGCCTCCTTTCAAGAGGCTTGGAAGCCTCCTTTCAAGAGGCTGGGGCCTCCTTTCAAGAGGCTCAGAAGCCTCCTTTCAAGAGGCTCAGAAGCCTCCTTTCAAGAGGCCTCAGCCTCCTTTCAAGAGGCTCAGAAGCCTCCTTTCAAGAGGCTCAGGAAGCCTCCTTTCAAGAGGCTCAGAAGCCTCCTTTCAAGAGGCTCAAGCCTCCTTTCAAGAGGCTGGAAGCCTCCTTTCAAGAGGCTCAGGCCTCCTTTCAAGAGGCTCAGAAGCCTCCTTTCAAGAGGCTCAGAAGCCTCCTTTCAAGAGGCTCAGAAGCCTCCTTTCAAGAGGCTCAGAGCCTCCTTTCAAGAGGCTCAGAAGCCTCCTTTCAAGAGGCTCAGGAAGCCTCCTTTCAAGAGGCTCAGAAGCCTCCTTTCAAGAGGCTCAGAAGCCTCCTTTCAAGAGGCTCAGAAGCCTCCTTTCAAGAGCTCAGGAAGCCTCCTTTCAAGAGGCTCAGAAGCCTCCTTTCAAGAGGCCTCAGAAGCCTCCTTTCAAGAGGCTCAGAAGCCTCCTTTCAAGAGGCTCAAGCCTCCTTTCAAGAGGCTCAAAGCCTCCTTTCAAGAGGCTCAAGCCTCCTTTCAAGAGGCTCGGAAGCCTCCTTTCAAGAGGCTCAGGAAGCCTCCTTTCAAGAGGCTCAGAGCCTCCTTTCAAGAGCTCGGAAGCCTCCTTTCAAGAGAGGCTCAGAGCCTCCCTTTCAAGAGGCTCAGAAGCCTCCTTTCAAGAGGCTCAGAAGCCTCCTTTCAAGAGGCTCAGGAAGCCTCCTTTCAAGAGGCTCAAGCCTCTTTCAAGAGGCTCAGAAGCCTCCTTCAAGAGCTGGAAGCCTCCTTTCAAGAGGCCTGGAAGCCTCCTTTCAAGAGGTCTGGAAGCCTCCTTTCAAGAAGCTGGAAGCCTCCTTTCAAGAAGCTCAGAAGCCTCCTTTCAAGAGGCTCAGAAGCCTCCTTTCAGGAGGCTCGGAAGCCTGCTTTCAAGAGGCTCGGGAGGCGTCCTTTCAAGAGGCTCAGGAAGCCTCCTTTCAAGAGGCTCAGAAGCCTCCTTTCAAGAGGCCTGGAAGCCTCCTTTCAAGAGGCCTGGAAGCCTCCTTTCAAGAGGCCTGCAAGCCTCCTTTCAAGAGGCTTGCAAGCCTCCTTTCAAGAGGCTCAGAAGCCTCCTTTCAAGAGGCTCGGAAGCCTCCTTTCAAGAGGCTCGGAAGCCTCCTTTCAAGAGGCTCGGAAGCCTCCTTTCAAGAGGCTCGGAAGCCTCCTTTCAAGAGGCTCGGAAGCCTCCTTTCAAGAGGCTCGGAAGCCTCCTTTCAAGAGGCTTGGAAGCCTCGTGCTTGGCTACTATCTGCTTGAAAATAAATTCCATAATTCGGAACTTCAGACAAAACGTATCTTTCATACTTGTTGTGTTAGGCTAAACCCAATTTTCGCATTGGCAGACGAACATTCGCCGCGTCGTCCTGCCTAGCGGCATCCTTTTCGGTAAGATCGTTAACCCAAAGCCCCCTTCTCACTGGTTTTCTGTACAAATTGTACTAATGATATAAAAAGGGCAGTCACATTTATAATAAATAACGATACAGACACATGGAATTACATTTTGAACAATTCAGGAATTGCTCGTGAGTCTATTTCTTGTCTTCAGAATGCCAATAGGTTTGATGTTGCACTAAACCTTGCTGGTCCGAAAAAGCGATGTTACATATTTTGCACGTGGCCTCTGGACTGCTGGAGGAAGGCAGCGGAACCGTTATATCGTGTACCTTCTTCATATGCTCGTGATAGGTCAGGTCGGTTGGAAACGTTCGATCGCAGATAATGCATTCGTTGAGTGACATTTTTTTCTCCTGTGCGGGGGTGCTACTGCGACCAGAGGCTGTTGTAGCATTCTCCGCATCCTGTGACTTACTCGTCGAATGCTTATCATATTGGGGTTTGATGAGCGCGTCAGTGTTTGCACTTGTTTCTCCGCCGATTTCACGATCTTTGAGGTCACTATGGTTTGATATGTGCTTCTGATATAGCAACTTGTTCACAAATGATCTTGGGCAGATTTTGCATTTCCATCGTAGTTTGTCGGGTGTCTTCTTGTGCCCTTCCATGTGTTTTAGCAACAGAGTCTTGGGGATGTCACGGTGACAGATTTCGCAACAAACATCCCCATCGCCATGGGTATTTTGCAGATGATCTTTGAAATGCGCTTTGAACGAAAAACTGAAACGATAAAAAAGATTACACTTTTGTACTAAATAGTGTTTATTAAAATCATTTTATAAACGTACTTGGCATCACAAAGCTTGCATTTGTATAGCTCGTTATCTTTGTTCTCGTGTCCCTTCATGTGCCGCTTCAATGATATTTCGTGTTTGAAAGGCCGGTCGCAACGTCTACAGTAGACTGGCTTTAGTTTTTCCGTTAGGTTTAGCACGTGTATATACAAAAGATGTTTTTGCAAAAACTCACGGCCACAGCAGAGCACGCCGGCTGTAGAGAGAATTGCAAACATGAGATTGAATCGGTTATCAATGATTGTTGGGATAAAGTCTGCCCTCAATAGAAACGCTTATAAATATTTTTAAAAGAAAAAGATTGATTTTCTTGATAAAACATGTGTTTAGTGGGTTCCATGAATTTAAAAATTGAATGTAAATGATAGGTACAAAACAGTTTTGTCACGGGAAATATTAGGAGATGATAATGATTACATGGTTATATGTATACACCTACCTTTCATGCCATGTTCCGGCATGTGCTTTTTCAAACGACTAAATGAAGCACAATTCTTCTGGCAAATGGAACACGTGTACGACATGTGGGTCCGGATAACTGCATCATGATCTCTCATTCCTGTTGTTGATAGACCGTTGCTGTTTCCAGGTTTCGAACTCCAAATTGACGATTCTGTTCGTTGATTATTCGCCTTGCATAGAACGCTTTCCATATGCTTTTTATATCCAGTTTTTAATGCGAAGCTGGAATGATAACAATGCACAATTTGAGAGTAGATTTAGGAAGATTGATAGACAGCGTTCAATTTCATTTCCCACCTAAGTCCGCAGCGATTACATTTGAATCGTTCTTTGTCCTTGTTATGATGTGACTTCATATGCCTTTCCAGTCCTGGGACATCTGCAAAAGGTTGGTGGCAGCGATCACAGCGAACCTCCTTTTGTTTCCCCGTTACGCAGAGCACATGCCATAACAAATATCTTTTTTGATAATACCGCTTTCCACAGCAGGGCACACTGGCTGTGGAGAAAATCGACAAAAAAAGAAAAATTATCGATGAATAACTAACTAGCTATTTGACTATAGTATATGACTGTATAAAATGTTCACGAGAATTGCCGTTTTTTTGGTGAAGGTATTTAAGTCTGAACAATGTTGGCCTTTAGTTCAGAATATAGCAAGATTGGGAATGTATATCTGGCTTGTATTAAGTATGGGACAGTGTTCACGTTTATTACAGGAAAGAGTAGTGCCCGTGAGAGTACAATCGGTAAAGTTAGTGGGATAATTTTGAAACCCTTAGAATTTAACTTAATGAAAATGTTGCGGGTAAAAAAGTTATATAGCATTAGTGATGGTAGTGTGATTGGAAGGAAGGATAAATCTTGGAAAGATGAAAAAAAAAACATTTCTCGCTTGATTTTTAAAAACGTCGAATATCCGAAAGAGAGGCTCTCTTTGTTTACTTTCTTTTTCGATTACTACAAAGCCATGCTAACATTTACATCGGATTTTTTGCACAGATCTGAAGAAAATAGTTTTGTCTAGGGTGCTGGGGTAAAAATATTGCAGCAAAAACTAGATACAACGTTTTCATAAGCTGAGCTGAAGGATGAAATTAATTGCAAAGGAATCAACCCGGCGGAGATCAAAATTTTTTCACGGAAAAATGTTGGAGCTGAGGAAAGTGTGCTGTACCTGCTCTACTTCGAGAAAGGCTCCGTAAAGCTATCGGAATTGCAAGCAATCAAGGCATTGTTCAACACGGTGGTTAAATGGAGATACTTTGTCAGGAAATCCGATGACGCAGTACAATGCCACCGTTGTCAACAATTCGGGCATGGAATGCGATATTGTAACGTCTCTCCCCTTTGTGTCAAGTGTGGCGAGAAACATTTTACCGACAAATGTAAGCTTCCGGCTAAGGCCAGGAGCTTCCAGAGAAATTCTTAGTGGAGCTTCTGGAGGATTTTCTATATAAATTCCTGGAGAAGCCTAAATGAATTCCAGAAAGAAAGCTTGAATGAATTCCCGGAGGAAATTCTGGAGAAATTCCCGGAAGAGGAGCCCCCGTAGGATTTGCCGATAGAACTACCGGAATAATTTTCGGAGAAAATCCTACAGGAACTCTTTAAGAAACTGCCGGTGGAATTCCCGGAGGAACTCCAGGAGGAATTTTCAGAAAAACTCCTGAAGGATGTCCCAATAGAAATCTTTCAGAATTTCTTCGGGAATTAATCTAGGAATTCCTCCGAAAATTCCATTGTTGATTTCATTTATGGTATAATTTCTGTATAAATTTTCGGTGAAATCCATGGGTCCCTGGATTGTGACCGATGTGGTCGGATTGAATCCGAGTGGGCCAGGAACCCTAAAAATAAAATTCTCATCATTGCTTTGTGAAATCATGAAGTTTGAGGTGTCGCACGACCTCTTTTGAATCACTTTAGAAAATGGCCATTCCGTAGGTCCTCCGAATTGTGGCCGGAATGGATTCTAGTGGGTCAGGAACCCTAAAAATATCATTCTCATCATTGCTTTGTAAAATCATGAAGTTTGAGTCGTCGCACGACCTATTTTGAATCAATTTAGAAAATGACCATTCCGTAGGTCCTCCGGATTGTGGCCGGAATGGATCCGAGTGGGCCAGGAACCCTAAAAATATCATTTCCATCATTGCTTTGTAAAATCATGAAGTTTGAGTTTTCGCACGACCTATTTTGAATCAATTTGGAAAATGGCCATTCCGTAGGTCCTCCGGATTGTGGCCGGAATGGATCCGAGTGGGCCAGGAGCCCTAAAAATATCATTCTCATCATTGCTTTGAAAAATCATGAAGTTTGAAGTGTCGCACAACCTATTTTGAATCAATTTAGAAAATGGCCATTCCGGTGGTCCCCGGATTGGGACCGATGTGGCCGGATTGAATCCGAGTGGGTCAGGAACCCTAAAAATATCATTTCCATCATTACTTTGTGAAATCATGAAGTTTGAGGTGTCGCACGACCTATTTTGAATCAATTTAGGAAATGGCCCCGTGTAGGTCCCCGGATTGTAACCGATGTGGCCAGATTGAGTACGAGTGGGCCAGGAACCCAAAAAATATCATTTGCATCATTGCTTTGTGAAATCATGAAGTTTGAGGTGTCACACGACCTGTTTTGACCAAAAATTGTACATGGCCACTTATTCCGGGGACAACTGACCCCAACGGAATCAGGAATAATTCTGGAACCGTACTGTGGATATCCTCGAAACTAATATAAATCAAAAATTGGGATCTATCCGGATGGAATGCAACTTGTTGCGAAAGAATCGGTCAAGAAATGCGATTTTTACAGCAGTTTAGATTTTTGAAAGCCCTTAAAAACAGACGTTGGGGACGGAAAGGTTAAACGACGCCGTTGCCACACGTAGCGAAATTCGATGTGCCAACTGCAGTGGTAACCATACTGCCAATTATCGCGGCTGCCCCAGTCGCACGAATTACATAAAGCAGCAAGAAGAGAACCGACGGCGTCTTTCCAAAAAATCCACATTTATCTCCCGCGCTTCGTCGGCTGCGATGCCAAGGCATCCTAGGAATGCTCCTATTGTTCAAGGGCAACAAAACAACACGTGCGTAACCGATCGACTCACCTTCTCCCAAGTTGTGCAAGGTACGAGTTCCCAGAGAATAGATGTGCAAGATCCGAACCTATTCACCGTTACCGAATTCCTTTGCCTAGCAAAGGATTTGTTCAACGTTTGCAAAGCTGCCGAAACAAGGAGCAACAATTTTAGCTCTCTCTGAGCTTATTATGAAGTACGTTTATAATGGCTAATCGACTGTCGCTTCGAAAAGCTAACTGGAATGGTAGATCCATTCATAATAAGCATATGGAGTTTTCGACTTTATCCTGCTATACAACATCGACGTAGCGGTAGTCACGGAAACATGGTTACAACCTAATCTATCTTTTCATCACCCAAATTTCTGCTGTGTTCGGCTCGACCGGGCCGCTAATGATGATGTCGGGAGAGGCGGTGGTGTGCTACTTGCCATACGAAAGGGATTACAATCCAAACAAATTGATATTTCGACGATACTGATCGAAGCTGCCGGTATATTGATCTCAATGGATGGAGGAAGTGAGATATGCATCATCGCCGCATATTTTGCTGGTGCACGGCGGTGCTCAAACTGGTCTCAATTTCGTCGGGACATTCGCTCCATGGTGTCTCGTGAAGGTCCATTCTTCGTAGTCGGTGATTTCAATGCTAGACATTCCCACTGGAACTGCGCTAAAAGTAACAAGGCCGGAAATATTTTGTAACAGGAAGCTGCTCGCTCGAGTTTCAATATCAACTTCCCAGATTCGCCAACTTTTTATCCAACCGGAAGGGGGAAACCATCCACGCTGGACCGCGTCTTATCCAACAACATTATCGACATGAGTAAACCAATCGTCCTGAATGAACTCTCTTCAGACCATTTGCCCATTACCTTTGAAATCAACCTCACAGACGTGGCTGCGGCACACACAAACACTGTTCGTTGTTACGCTCGCGCCGACTGGCAAATTTTTCAAAGAATAGCTAGTAACAAGTTGAATCCCAATGACCCGGTGGTTGCCGACATTCTGGACGCAAATGGAATTGATGCTGCTCTTGTTTATTTCAAAGATGCACTCTTGGAGGCAGAGTCAGCGGCGGTACCACAAACGAATATTCGCCCCTACAAAACAGCTTGCATCCCTGAAGAAACTAAATTACTGATCCAACTACGAAACCGACGCCGGCGACAGTGGATGCGGACTAGGGATCCTCTACTGAAAGAAATCGTTGCATCACTGTCAAACCGTATCCGCAATGATTGCGCGGATGCCCGCTTCAACAAATTTGAAGAATCGTTAGGATCAATGTCTCGTGGCGATATCACCAAAGCAATGAAAAATACCTGTAAGTACAGCCCCCCACTGCGAAATGGCAACACCCTGCATGCAGATCTCAAGAAAAAAGCAAAATTGCTTGCCAAAAGTTTTGCACAAGCGCACAACAATCAAGCAGCTAGTGAATGGGATACCATTGAAGCAGTCAAGCGATCCGTCGATCATATCAACCAGTCATTACCGGCCAACGATAACGACTGGTTGGTTCGACCTAAAGAAATAGTGAAAATCGTACGCAACCTTAAAGCAAAAAAAGCCCCCGGCCATGATGGCATCCGGAACTGGTTGTTGAAGCATCTTCCTAGGAAAGGCTGTGTGTTTCTCTCAAAAAAAATTCTGCCTGTCTAAAATTATGTTACTTTCCTACCAATTGGAAACACGCAATAGTTGTTGCCATACCAAAAGCAAACAAGGATGCATCTTGTCCCTCGAACTACAGACCCATAAGCCTTTTACCAACTTTAAGCAAGATGTATGTTCGAAAGAGTAATTTTAACACGAATTGACAAGCACTTGGAATCCATCCGAATCATCTCGAACGAGCAGTTTGGTTTCCAAAAAGGTCATCAAATCGTACGGTTGGTGAATGATGTCAAAAGAAATTTCCAACGGGGGAAATCTTCTGGGTTAATCCTGCTCGACGTAGAGAAAGCTTATGACTCGGTCTGGCACGAAGCGATACTGCACAAAATGCTACTCGGAAATTTTCCTATGCTAATTCTTAAAATTGTGTGTAGTTTTTTGACGGGCCGAACTTTCCAAGTCTCGGTAAACGGTTGTACATCAGACCCAGTAGGAATACCTTTTGGAGTTCCCCAAGGTTCTGTGCTAAGCCCAACCTTATACAACATTTTCTCCGCCGATATCGTCAAAGTTGACGGGGTACAGTATTACCTGTTTGCGGACGACACTGGATTCATTGCTTCACATCGCGACCCAAATGTTGTGATCGACAAACTTCAAGAAGCACACGACTCGATTCAGAAGCATCAAGAGAGATGGAAAGTTAAAGCCAATCCTGCCAAATTTCAGGCGATCTTCTTTACACGTCGGCAAAGCCCGAAATACTTACCGCAGAGACACGTATCTTGCAACGGTGATGAAATTCCATGGCATTCAACTGTTGGCTACCTTGGTGTGATTCTGGATAAAAAGTTAAACTTTGGTTGTCACCACGTGGCATCATGTATTCAAAAATGTGACAACCTAACGAGAACTCTATACCCGCTCGTGAAAAGACGGTCTCGCCTGAATCCCAGCATCAAGTTATTGCTATACAAAACCATCTTCCGGCCTACGGTTGCGTATGGCTTCCCTGCCTGGTACAACTGTGCTCAAACTCACCGCAATAAATTACAAGTCAAGCAAAATCGCCTACTAAAGATGATACTAGATTTGGACTTCCTATTCCCAACGGATGAGTTACATACGCTTGCTGGAGTTGAGCGTATAGACGACTGGTTTCAAAGACTGGTACCGAAGTTCCACCAAAGCTGTTCCTCCTCTACAAATCCATATCTACAAGAGATGGCCGAAATGTGATACTAGAATTAAGCTTTTCTTTTCTTTTTTTCTCCTAAATAATTTTGAAGGTTTTTGAATTCTAAACTTTTCCTTCCATGGTGAACAGTAAAATAATAACCGTAATTACTGAAATATAAAAATGCTAAGATATCGCTGAAAGGAGATCCGTAACACGATTTTAGATTGCTACTAAACAAATTGTATTAGATAAGTTAAAAGTTGAATAAATAAATAAATAAATACTAGATTTGGTTCGATTAGAAGATATCACATTTCCTCCTCTCGGACAGATTATATTGATGCGATGGTTGGGCTTAAACCATTTAAGCACTGAGATAGCAACCAAAGACATATCATGCCGTGATGGTATCACATGTTGACTATTTTTGTTTGGTGTCGCGTCACATATCTGGCATTTACATTGATTTTATGCGTGTTTTTTTTTCTTCCTAAACAATGGAGGGGGAATCTGATCAACAGACATCCTGGGTTGACCAGGAAGTGCGGAGTTAGGGGCCACCTCCAATGAGGGAGGCAGGACTGCATCCCCGACCCGCTAAACCGTTTCCATTGCCGCCAAGCCCATAGTCCCTTCGGTACAACCAGAAAGTAATGCTTCAAAGGGGGGGCAGTGCACAACGCACCCTCGAGGTTAGCTGCTTGTCCTTGCAGCATCGAACATCGTGACTCGCTTTTTTAGAAGAACACCATGGTATCGTGCCAGCGCATTGCCGGCTTTCCAGGTGGCCTTACCACGCCCTTTGTCCTCGGAAGGTGGGCAGGGTCGACTTCTCGCCTGCTTCCCTCTGCACGACTGGTATCAAGAATGATTATGCCGCGTGCACCCCAAATTGACCTCTCTGCGATAGGGCCTATTCGCCAGCACACATAGGGACATGCCGACGCGGTGCCTACGCCTGCCCCAGCCTTGACGAGGACCCTTTCCGTCCTCGGGCTCAGAACCCGCCTGGTTGACCGACGCCGCGAAAGCGACAATACCATGTTGTTCTTCACGCGGCCAGTTGTTCGATAAAAGGATCGAGTTCGACCACAGGAAACCGACGGGCGAGGCCGAGTGTCCGAACCGGTGTAGGTACTGTCTGAAGCAACCATGGCCTGTAAGGACCTGGGTCAGGTGGAAAGTGATTTCCCCATGGCGCCTCTTGACCCACGTACCTATCTCCGGTATCAACCTATGTGTCCATCTACCCTTAGTGGAACTGTCCCACGCACGTTGCCATTTGACCATTGAGGCCAACCTGACAGTCCTACGGATGCCTCTCGTGCCGCGCATTTCAAAGCACTCTATGTCTTCACCGATAACGATGTCAATAGGCATCATACCGGTGATGACGCAGAGTGCATCGTGCGACACGGTACGGTACGCGCTCGCAACTCTACATGAGCCTATACGTACTTTCTAACTTCGTTCTGTAGCAGTTAATACCCAGGGCCGTGCCCCAAGCTGGCCCCCATACCTCAGTATGGACAGAGCAACGCTAGCCAGAAGCTTGCGCTTGCTGGCATAAACCGCAGAGCTATTTGCCATCATCCGGGACAATGCCACTATAGCTGTGGAGGCACGCTTGCAGGCGTAATTGACGTGGCTACCAAAGGTGAGCTTATCGTCGATCATTACCCCCAAGAGTTTGATGGAGCGTTCAGAGGTGATCTTATCACCGCTTGCTGCTCCGACTTTCGGTTGTTAACAACAACCACCTCAGTCTTGTGGTGAGCCAGTTCTAACTTCCTGGAACTCATCCACTCTTCCACAATTGCGATCGAGTGGGCTGAAGTCAACTCCACCTCTTCGATCGATTCGCCGTAGACCTCCAGCGTAATATCGTCAGCGAAGCCGACGATTACCACGCCCACCGGAAACTTCAACCTCAAGACACCGACCGTCGTACATGACGTTACATAACACCGGACCCAGTATGGAACCTTGCGGAACCCCTGAGGTTATGTCAACGCACTTCCGACCCGCCTCCGTGTCGTATACCAGTACTCGATTCTGGAAGTAGCTTCCGAGAATCTTGTACAGGTACTCGGGAAGCGCATCTGCAATAGCTGCCCAACTGGCACTATTGAAAGCATTCCTCACGTCGAAAGTCACTACTGCGAACTCCTCTCCTCTTACGCTGGATAGCTATCTCCGCGGATTTGGTAATCGACAAGATAGCGTCTACGGTCGACTTACCCTTTCGGAAGCCAAACTGGTTACTCGATAGACCAACCGCACCCTCCGTGCGTATCAACAACCTGTTGAGGATGATCTTCTCGAGCACCTTCCCCGCCGTATCAAGCAGGCATATTGGTCTATATGCCGACGGATCGCCCGGTGGTTTTCCCGCCTTTGGCAATAGGACCAAGCTCTGCCTTTTCCATGCTTCAGGGAACATCTCGGGAGCCTCGGCAATGGCCGCTTTGATGGCCAGGTTCGGAATACCATCCGGTCCTGGCGCCTTACCTACACTAAGGGACTGTGCAATCCCCGCAAGTTCCGCCACAGTTACTCTTCCCTCGTCGGTCACCCTGGCCCCTGGCAGCTCCACAAAGGGAGGCCAGGGACTCTGGTCGTGACGTGGGAAGAGCCCCGCGATGATCCTCTCCAGCATCTCTGGAGACCGCTCTGTAGGGGCCATCGCCCTACGTGTCTTGGCCATTACTAGCCTATAGGCGTCACCCCATGGATTCTCGTTGGCACTTTGACACAGGCCCTGGAAACAGGATTTTTTGCTTGATCTGATCTCAGTCTTCAGAGCGGCTCTAGCAGCCACGAACGCCACCCGTCGTTCAACACGCTCCGCTTCTGTGCGTGCTCGCTGCGTCCGCCTCCGTGTCCGTAGGCTGGCGCGGCGCAGGTTTGCAATTGCTTTAGTCCACCAGTAAGGCCTCCCATTCCTAGGGTGGACTTTCCTAGGCATGGTGGCATCGCATGCACGCGAGAGTACTGTTACCAGCTGCTCGCCGCTCAGACCGAGAGTATTGTGTTCGCGGCGGAGCGCTTCCTTAAACACCTCGTCGTCGAAGTATGATGTCTTCCACATACGAGGACTAGGCCTCGCCCCTTCTTCCGTCCGCTGAATGCTGGTCGTATAGTCGATACTGTAGCGAACCGCCAGGTGGTCGCTGTGAGTGTAGTCATCATCTACCCTCCAGTTCGAACTACTCGTTTGGCCAGGGCTCCAGAACGTAACGTCGATAATCGACTCGGCACCGTTCCAGCTGTAGGTACTTTTGGTACCGACATTAGCCAAGTCCACATCCAACATGGCCAGTGATTCCAGCAGGATCTGCCCCCGTTGATTCGTGGATCGGCTTCCCCATTCCACGGCCCAAGCGTTGAAGTCCCCCGCTATCACCACCGGCCTAAGCCCCATCAAGTTAGCCGTCAAACAATCTAGCATTCGATCGAACTGCACCAACTCTTGGACTGGGTATTTCCCCGTTGTCCATATCGCCGCCATTTTAGACCCATCGGTGACCCAATTACCGTTCCTGGCGGGTACCCGGTAAGGATCTGCTATGATGGCGATATCCGTCCCCCATTCAGCAACGGTCTGGCTGCGTTACCTGCACTGTGATTTTGCAGCACGCTTAAACGCCGGGCACTTCGAACCCCCCATGGGGTGTTTGCTGTTCGCAGCTTTGCTGGAACAGATCAAACAGTTGGGAGGGTTCGTGCAGCATTGTGCCTTATGTCCCTCCAATCCGCAGCGTCGACAGAGCTTGCTTCTGTCAGGGCCTTTGCAGTCCCATTGCTTGTGCCCCGGTTCCAGGCACTTGAAGCAAACTTCGGGTTGCTCATATATGCCCACAGGGCATACCGACCATCCCACCTTGACGCTCCCTAACTTTCTCCGACTTCCTCCGCCAACTTCTTGTAGGCGGCGCCCTTGATTTTATGCGTGTGCATGTGATCCAACGGACATTGTGTCTTGGAGCCTTGAATGGTAATGCGGTCAGGCAGAGGCTGTTGTAACGGTAGTCGATAACGGGTTCTAGGAGGAGGGACGCCATTCATTGAATAAACGATTCACTTCGCGGAAACGTGTCTAGTCGTTTTTATTGTTCGATCTCAACTAAAAAAACTTGACAGAGCACGGGGACTACTGATAGCTGTCGCAAGGTATATTTATAAACAAAGGTAAAGAAAACTAACGAAACTTATGACAGCTCTTCCCCCTAACAAATGAAATTCAAATTCAACAATATAAAATAGTTTCACAGTTAATGAAAGTGTCTGAGAAATATTAAAGATTCAGTCTGTTGGGCGGTCGGATGACCCTTCAAGATCTTCACGGCGATTTTCTATTGGGTCTCTGGTTCACCTGTTTTCTGTTGACGATTGGCGGTCTTGGATCCGGAGCAGCTGCGATAATTCCGTTCCTTTAAGCTCCGTCGGCTTGCACTGACGGTTTGACGGAAATCATCGGACTTGACATCGGTACATCAGTTTTCACAGTGGCTCTGGCTGCTGTGATTGGTTCAGGAATATCCGAAAGTGCAGCTTCGACAGGTACATCCTCGGTTATAACTGGTGTATGGTCACGTCCACTAAGCAGTGTTGGACCAACTTCCCTAAGCTGATCTATTGATGGTGATTTACCCGTTGCAGGAACTCCCCAGAAGTGAATTGCACCCCGTGGTCACTCAACAGTACAGATGGAATTCCATACGTAGCGAAATATTCGAATATTCGAATCGTGGAAGTGGTTGTAATGTTGTTCATAATGCGCACCTTTGGCCACTTGGTGTAGGCGTCCACCAACACAATAAAGAATGTGTTCTTAAACGGCCCTGCAAAATCCACGTGCACACGTTCAAACGGTTTCGTTGGTACTTCCCAGCCTTGGGGGTCGTTCAAAAATTACGTCCAAGGTTTGAGGGGGGGAGGGGGGTCGGAATTTTGTGACAGTTTGTGACAGGGGGAGGGAGGGGGGTTCGTCTTTTGTGACGTCCACCCTAAAAAAAAATTGAAAGTATTTTAGGGACAATTTGCATTTTAAAAACATATATTCAAACTGTTAGTAAGGGACATAACTCACTAGGCTATTGTAAAAGTAGTATACGAAAAAGAAAAACTTAAATAATCACCAAAATAAAAATGACACATGTACGTACAGAGGACGGGGACGGTTAATGATTCGTGACACTTTGTGACAGGAGAAGGGGAGGGGGGTTGAAAATGCCGAAAAACTATGGACGTAATTTTTGAACGATCCCTTGGTTGGTTCAACCCTTGTTGATTGACAATTGCTACAGTTGCGTAGCATCCCCTCGAAGTCCTTATCGATTATTTCCCACCAAACGTATCCTCGAGCGAGCGACTTCAGTCGGCTTGTACTAAAATGGGTTGAGTGCGATTCGGTTAGAACTTTGGACCGTAAGGTTGAAGGAACATAGACTCGGATACCACGCATCAGACACCCCAAGTAACCGCCAAGCATTAATTATTGCATGCACTGATACGCTTCAGTACTTCTCGGAAGCCTCCTTTCAAGAGGCTCGGAAACCTTCTTTCAAGAGGCTCGGAAGCATCCTTTCAAGAGGCTCGGAAGCCTCCTTTCAAGAGGCTCGGAAGCCTCCTTTCAAGAGGCTCGGAAGCCTCCTTTCAAGAGGCTCGGAAGCCTCCTTTCAAGAGGCTCAGAAGCCTCCTTTCAAGAGGCTCAGAAGCCTCCTTTCAAGAGGCTCAGAAGCCTCTTTTCAAGAGGCTCAGAAGCCTCCTTCCAAGAGGCCCAGAAGCCTCCTTTCAAGAGGCTCAGAAGCCTCTTTCAAGAGGCCTCAGAAGCCTCCTTTCAAGAGCCTCCAAGCCTCCTTTCAAGAGGTTCAGAAGCCTCCTTTCAAGAGGCTCAGAAGCCTCCTTTCAAGAGGCTCAGAGCCTCCTTTCAAGAGGCTCAGGAAGCCTCCTTTCAAGAGGCTCAGAGCCTCCTTTCAAGAGGCTCAGAAGCCTCCTTTCAAGAGGCTCAGAGCCTCCTTTCAAGAGGCTCAGAAGCCTCCTTTCAAGAGGCTCAGGCCTCCTTTCAAGAGGCTCAGGAAGCCTCCTTTCAAGAGGCTCAGAAGCCTCCTTTCAAGAGGCTCAGAAGCCGCCTTTCAAGAGGCTCAGGAAGCCTCCTTTCAAGAGCTCAGAAGCCTCCTTTCAAGAGGCTCAGGAAGCCTCCTTTCAAGAGGCTCAGGAAGCCTCCTTTCAAGAGCTCAGAAGCCTCCTTTCAAGAGGCTCAGAAGCCGCCTTTCAAGAGGCTCAGAAGCCGCCTTTCAAGAGGCTCAGAAGCCTCCTTTCAAGAGGCTCAGAGCCTCCTTTCAAGAGGCTCGGAAGCCTCCTTTCAAGAGGCTCAGAAGCCTCCTTTCAAGAGGCTCAGAGCCTCTTTCAAGAGCTCAGGCCTCCTTTCAAGAGGCTCAGAGCCTCCTTTCAAGAGGCTCAGGAAGCCTCCTTTCAAGAGGCTCAGAAGCCTCCTTTCAAGAGGCTCAGGCCTCCTTTCAAGAGGCTCAGAAGCCTCCTTTCAAGAGGCTCAGAAGCCTCCTTTCAAGAGGCTCAGAGCCTCCTTTCAAGAGGCTCAGAGCCTCCTTTCAAGAGGCTCAGAAGCCTCCTTTCAAGAGGCTCAGAAGCCTCCTTTCAAGAGGCTCAGAAGCCTCCTTTCAAGAGGCTCAGAATCCTCCTTTCAAGAGGCTCAGAAGCCTCCTTTCAAGAGGCTCAGAAGCCTCCTTTCAAGAGGCGCAGAAGCCTCCTTTCAAGAGGCTCAGAAGCATCCTTTCAAGAGGCTCAGAGCCTCCTTTCAAGAGGCTCAGAAGCCTCCTTTCAAGAGCTCCAAGCCTCCTGTCCAGAGGCTCACAAGCCTCCTTTCAAGAGGCTCAGAAGCCTCCTTTCAAGAGGCTCAGAAGCCTCCTTTCAAGAGGCTCAGAAGCCTCCTTTCAAGAGGCTCAGAAGCCTCCTTTCAAGAGGCTCAGAAGCCTCCTTTCAAGAGGCTCAGAAGCCTCCTTTCAAGAGGCTCAAAGCCTCCTTTCAAGAGGCTCAGAAGCCTCCTTTCAAGAGGCTCAGAGCCTCCTTTCAAGAGGCTCAGAGCCTCCTTTCAAGAGGCTCAGAAGCCTCCTTTCAAGAGGCTCAGAAGCCTCCTTTCAAGAGCTCAGAAGCCTCCTTTCAAGAGGCTCAGAAGCCTCCTTTCAAGAGGCTCAGAAGCCTCCTTTCAAGAGCTCAGAAGCCTCCTTTCAAGAGGCTCAGAAGCCTCCTTTCAAGAGGCTCAGAAGCCTCCTTTCAAGAGGCTCAGAAGCCTCCTTTCAAGAGGCTCAGAGCCTCCTTTCAAGAGGCTCAGGCCTCCTTTCAAGAGGCTCAGAAGCCTCCTTTCAAGAGCTCAGAAGCCTCCTTTCAAGAGGCTCAGAAGCCTCCTTTCAAGAGGCTCAGAGCCTCCTTTCAAGAGGCTCAGAAGCCTCCTTTCAAGAGGCTCAGAGCCTCCTTTCAAGAGGCTCAGAGCCTCCTTTCAAGAGGCTCAGAAGCCTCCTTTCAAGAGGCTCAGAAGCCTCCTTTCAAGAGCTCAGAGCCTCCTTTCAAGAGGCTCAGAAGCCTCCTTTCAAGAGGCTCAGAAGCCTCCTTTCAAGAGGCTCAGAAGCCTCCTTTCAAGAGGCTCAAGCCTCCTTTCAAGAGGCTCAAGCCTCCTTTCAAGAGCTCAGAAGCCTCCTTTCAAGAGGCTCAGAAGCCTCCTTTCAAGAGCTCAGAAGCCTCCTTTCAAGAGGCTCAGAAGCCTCCTTTCAAGAGGCTCAGAAGCCTCCTTTCAAGAGGCTCAGAGCCTCCTTTCAAGAGCTCAGAGCCTCCTTTCAAGAGGCTCAGAAGCCTCCTTTCAAGAGGCTCAGAAGCCTCCTTTCAAGAGCTCAGGAAGCCTCCTTTCAAGAGGCTCAGAAGCCTCCTTTCAAGAGGCTCAGAAGCCTCCTTTCAAGAGGCTCAGAAGCCTCCTTTCAAGAGGCTCAGAAGCCTCCTTTCAAGAGGCTCAGAAGCCTCCTTTCAAGAGGCTCAGAGCCTCCTTTCAAGAGGCTCAGGAAGCCTCCTTTCAAGAGGCTCAGAAGCCTCCTTTCAAGAGAGCTCAGAAGCCTCCTTTCAGAGGCTCAGGAAGCCTCCTTTCAAGAGGCTCAGAAGCCTCCTTTCAAGAGGCTCAGAAGCCTCCTTTCAAGAGGCTCAGAGCCTCCTTTCAAGAGGCTCAGGAAGCCTCCTTTCAAGAGGCTCAGAGCCTCCTTTCAAGAGGCTCAGAAGCCTCCTTTCAAGAGGCTCAGAGCCTCCTTTCAAGAGGCTCAGGAAGCCTCCTTTCAAGAGGCTCAGGAAGCCTCCTTTCAAGAGGCTCAGGAAGCCTCCTTTCAAGAGGCTCAGAAGCCTCCTTTCAAGAGGCTCAAGCCTCCTTTCAAGAGGCTCAGAAGCCTCCTTTCAAGAGGCTCAGAGCCTCCTTTCAAGAGGCTCAGAGCCTCCTTTCAAGAGGCTCAGAAGCCTCCTTTCAAGAGGCTCAGAGCCTCCTTTCAAGAGCTCCAGCCTCCTTTCAAGAGGCTCAGAAGCCTCCTTTCAAGAGGCTCAGGAAGCCTCCTTTCAAGAGGCTCAGAAGCCTCCTTTCAAGAGGCTCAGAAGCCTCCTTTCAAGAAGGCTCAGAGCCTCCTTTCAAGAGGCTCAGGAAGCCTCCTTTCAAGAGGCTCAGAAGCCTCCTTTCAAGAGGCTCAGGAAGCCTCCTTTCAAGAGCTCAGGAAGCCTCCTTTCAAGAGGCTCAGAAGCCTCCTTTCAAGAGGCTCAAGCCTCCTTTCAAGAGCTCAGAGCCTCCTTTCAAGAGCTCAGAAGCCTCCTTTCAAGAGGCTCAGAGCCTCCTTTCAAGAGGCTCAGAAGCCTCCTTTCAAGAGGCTCAGAGCCTCCTTTCAGAGGCTCAGGAAGCCTCCTTTCAAGAGCTCAGAAGCCTCCTTTCAAGAGGCTCAGGAAGCCTCCTTTCAAGAGGCTCAGAAGCCTCCTTTCAAGAGGCTCAGGCCTCCTTTCAAGAGGCTCAGAGCCTCCTTTCAAGAGGCTCAAGCCTCCTTTCAAGAGGCTCAGAAGCCTCCTTTCAAGAGGCTCAGAGCCTCCTTTCAAGAGGCTCAGAGCCTCCTTTCAAGAGGCTCAGAGCCTCCTTTCAAGAGGCTCAGGAAGCCTCCTTTCAAGAGGCTCAGGAAAGCCTCCTTTCAAGAGGCTCAGAGCCTCCTTTCAAGAGGCTCAGAAGCCTCCTTTCAAGAGGCTCAGAAGCCTCCTTTCAAGAGGCTCAGAAGCCTCCTTTCAAGAGCTCAGAGCCTCCTTTCAAGAGGCTCAGAGCCTCCTTTCAAGAGGCTTGGAAGCCTCCTTTCAAGAGGCTTGAAGCCTCCTTTCAAGAGGCTCAGAGCCTCCTTTCAAGAGGCTCAGGCCTCCCTTTCAGGAGGCTCAGAGCCTCCTTTCAAGAGGCTCAGGCCTCCTTTCAAGAGCTCAGAGCCTCCTTTCAAGAGGCTCAGAAGCCTCCTTTCAAGAGGCTCAGAAGCCTCCTTTCCAAGAGGCTCAAGCCTCCTTTCAAGAGCTCAGGAAGCCTCCTTTCAAGAGGCTCAGAAGCCTCCTTTCAAGAGGCTCAAGCCTCCTTTCAAGAGGCTCAAGCCTCCTTTCAGAGAGCTCAGAAGCCTCCTTTCAAGAGGCTCAGGAAGCCTCCTTTCAAGAGGCTCAGGAAGCCTCCTTTCAAGAGGCTCAGAAGCCTCCTTTCAAGAGCTCAGAGCCTCCTTTCAAGAGGCTCAAGCCTCCTTTCAAGAGGCTCAGAAGCCTCCTTTCAAGAGGCTCAGAGCCTCCTTTCAAGAGGCTCAGAAGCCTCCTTTCAAGAGGCTCAGAGCCTCCTTTCAAGAGGCTCAGAAGCCTCCTTTCAAGAGGCTCAGAAGCCTCCTTTCAAGAGGCTCAGAGCCTCCTTTCCAAGAGCTCAGAAGCCTCCTTTCAAGAGGCTCAGAGCCTCCTTTCAAGAGGCTCAGAGCCTCCTTTCAAGAGCTCAGGAAGCCTCCTTTCAAGAGGCTCAGAGCCTCCTTTCAAGAGGCTCAGAAGCCTCCTTTCAAGAGGCTCAGGAAGCCTCCTTTCAAGAGGCTCAGGCCTCCTTTCAAGAGGCTCAGAAGCCTCCTTTCAAGAGGCTCAGAGCCTCCTTTCAAGAGGCTCAGAGCCCTCCTTTCAAGAGCTCAGAGCCTCCTTTCAAGAGGCTCAGAAGCCTCCTTTCAAGAGGCTCAGAAGCCTCCTTTCAAGAGGCTCAGAGCCTCCTTTCAAGAGGCTCAGAAGCCTCCTTTCAAGAGGCTCGGAAGCCTCCTTTCAAGAGGCTCAGGCCTCCTTTCAGAGGCTCAGAAGCCTCCTTTCAAGAGCTCAGAAGCCTCCTTTCAAGAGCTCAGAAGCCTCCTTTCAAGAGCTCAGAAGCCTCCTTTCAAGAGCTCCAGCCTCCTTTCAAGAGGCTCAAGGCCTCCTTTCAAGAGGCTCAGGAAGCCTCCTTTCAAGAGGCTCAGAAGCCTCCTTTCAAGAGAGCTCAGGCCTCCTTTCAAAGAGGCTCAGAGCCTCCTTTCAAGAGCTCAGAAGCCTCCTTTCAAGAGCTCAGAAGCCTCCTTTCAAGAGGCTCAGAAGCCTCCTTTCAAGAGCTCAGAGCCTCCTTTCAAGAGAGCTCAGAGCCTCCTTTCAAGAGGCTCAGAAGCCTCCTTTCAAGAGGCTCAGAGCCTCCTTTCCAAGAGCTCAGAAGCCTCCTTTCAAGAGGCTCAGAAGCCTCCTTTCAAGAGGCTCAGAGCCTCCTTTCAAGAGGCTCAAGCCTCCTTTCAAGAGGCTCAGAAGCCTCCTTTCAAGAAGGCTCAGAAGCCTCCTTTCAAGAGGCTCAGAGCCTCCTTTCAGAGGCTCAAGCCTCCTTTCCAAGAGGCTCAGAAGCCTCCCTTTCAAGAGCTCAGAGCCTCCTTTCAAGAGGCTCAGAGCCTCCTTTCAAGAGCTCAGAGCCTCCTTTCAAGAGCTCCAGAGCCTCCTTTCAAGAGCTCAGAGCCTCCTTTCAAGAGGCTCAGAGCCTCCTTTCAAGAGGCTCAGAGCCTCCTTTCAAGAGGCTCAGAGCCTCCTTTCAAGGAGCTCAGGAAGCCTCCTTTCAAGAGGCTCAGGAAGCCTCCCTTTCAAGAGCTCAGAGCCTCCTTTCAAGAGGCTCAGAGCCTCCTTTCAAGAGAGGCTCAGAAGCCTCCTTTCAAGAGGCTCAGAGCCTCCTTTCAAGAGGCTCAGAAGCCTCCTTACAAGAGGCTCAGGAAGCCTCCTTTCAAGAGCTCAGAGCCTCCTTTCAAGAGCTTGGAAGCTTCCTATCAAAGAGCTTGGAAGCCTCCTTTCAAGAGGCTCAGAGCCTCCTTTCAGGAGGCTCGGAAGCCTCCTTTCCAGAGGATCAGATGCCTCCTTTCAGGAGGCTCAGAAGCCTCCTTTCAATGGGCTCGGAAGCCTCCGTTCAAGGGGCTCAGAAGCCTCCTTTCAAGAGGCTCAGGCCTCCTTTCCAAGAGCTCAGAGCCTCCTTTCAAGAGGCTCAGAGCCTCCTTTCAAGAGGCTCAGAGCCTCCTTTCAAGAGGCTCAGAGCCTCCTTTCAAAGAGCTCAGAGCCTCCTTTCAAGAGAGCTCAGAAGCCTCCTTTCAAGAGGCTCAGAGCCTCCTTTCAAGAGCTCAGGAAGCCTCCTTTCAAGAGCTCAGAGCCTCCTTTCAAGAGAGCTCGAAGCCTCCTTTCAAGAGGCTCAGAAGCCTCCTTTCAAGAGGCTCAGAAGCCTCCTTTCAAGAGAGCTCAGAAGCCTCCTTTCAAGAGGCTCAGAAGCCTCCTTTCAAGAGCTCAGAAGCCTCCTTTCAAGAGGCTCAAGCCTCCTTTCAAGAAGGCTCAGAAGCCTCCTTTCAAGAGCTCAAGCCTCCTTTCAAGAGCTCAGAAGCCTCCTTTCAAGAGCTCAAGCCTCCTTTCAAGAGCTCAGAAGCCTCCTTTCAAGAGGCTCGGAAGCCTCCTTTCAAGAGGCTCGGAAGCCTCCTTTCAAGAGGCTCGGAAGCCTCCTTTCAAGAGGCTCGGAAGCCTCCTTTCAAGAGGCTCGGAAGCCTCCTTTCAAGAGGCTCAGAAGCCTCATTTCAAGGGGCTCAGAAGCCTCATTTCAAGAGGCTTGGAGGCCTCATTTCAAGGGGCTCAGAAGCCTCATTTCAAGCTTCTCTCCCAGAGTTCGGAATAATGAAAATTTCGCCAACTTTATGGATTTTCAGTTCTTTTTTCATGAATCTTATTAGTTACACTTATTTTCATTATCAGCTAAAAATATAAAAATATTGTCGCCATACATAAGAATAACTATTTTTTTAGATAAATATCTTGGCTGTGCATATGCACAGCATATGTTTCGAAATGGACAAATTGATATGAAATTTGCGAAAAAGAATCCACGTGTCTTGGAGGGACTCGAACCCTCAACCTCCTACTCTCTAGATAGGCGTGATAACCCCTACACAACAAGACCACTTAAAGGTCACGTTTGCGGAAAAGCCATCAGAATCCGAGTACCAACCTCCACCGCGGTTAGCTCTCTTTTTTGCAAATTGAATATCTTTCGGATGCTTGATTTGTCCAATCTCCACATGTGCTTTACTATTGTATACACACAGCCAAGCAGAGTACATTGTTTATTAAACAGGAGGATCGCACTCCATGCCCCCAGTAACTGTCTGGGCGGGACGGTATAGAATGCGAATTCAATCGCACTCTGCTGTGCCAAAGGCTTGCTTGGCTAAAGCATTTGATGAGTTTGATTGCCTTAACGTAAGCGGTCGCGTGTACTCAGACGACTAATGACGGTGAAAGACCGACACTTTATTACAATTAATTGCATATTATTCGGCAACTCGGCCGTACGAAAACCATTTTTTTCGTACGGCCCGATTTCCATTACACAAATAATCTCGCGTCTGTAACGAAGAAGTAATTTAATTTCATTGCAAAAAATAGTTTCGTATGCAACCAGTTGCCGAATAATATGCAATTAATTGTATTTTTTTAGAAATAAGTAAAAGGCATGTGGGTGGATTTATATATCAAGCGAAAGGTTTTACTTTCTGCTCCTTAGAACAGCTGTGAAAAACCACAATAAAATTTGTTATTATTCTCAAAATTGATTAATCCATAATAGGAACGCATGCACCAGTTTTGGCACTATTCTTAATTTTGGTTCCTTATTTGGCAAATCCCATTGTTTTCTTATGGGACTGGCCAAATAGCCAATGGGATGGAACTGGCCGGGGCCACAGCCACGCCCCCCCCCCCATAAATCCGGCCCTGTGTTGGTGGTTGATTTGCCTTACAGCGTTTGCAAGAGCCGTAATGTTGGCAATTATTGATGATGTGTATCTCACTAAGGCAAAACCATGGGATTGAATCGAGAAAGGCATCATCACCGCTAGGTGGATTTGGTTTTTTTTTTATAATTTTTATACGCAATGACCGATCGTCAACAGACTTTTTTTTATTACTTTATTATTGTGTTTGTTGGTTACGCTACGTCTTCACCCGTTGAACCCGAATACCCCAGTGTAACCGATACTGAACCGATGCCACACCTGCCACCTTCTGAGGGGATCGACAACGCTACTTCTGCAAAACAGCATCTACACAGCAAGAACAGGACAATGAACAACAATAGATCTACGATTGCCACTATTGCGCGCTAGAAGATTGTTCTGATGTGGATACATTTATGCAAAATTTAATATCTTTTCTATAAAGTTTATAATCAGTGAATTTCATAAATAATAGTCAGTAAGTGATGAAATAGCCTGAACTAGAAATGACTGAACTGATCAGCTTTATCATCGTTTGTTATATCCCCAGTTAGCCAGTTTCAATAATTCTGAGTTACCATCCATCCAGACCAGTTTCTAGTTAGATAGGATAACTATATGAACGATGTAATGCCCTTGTTGCAGTATTGTATATAGAGGTTCAACACAGGATTATTATCAGATTTAATGGCAATCAACAACGCTTTATGTACCACTTTTTGAATGCAGCTTGTTACGAGAAAGTCGGTATATCGATTGGTATATAACACTATGGGTCTATGGGAGGATAGAGAGAAGGTTATACTTATACTAAATGAATGAAATTTTGTTATGATTTAGTATAACTACTGCAACTAACGCTTTAACAGCATTCTAGTGGCAGTCAAACAAAGTTGTAGAATGTACAATGTACATCGTTTATATATATATATATATATATATATATATATATATATATATATATATATATATATATATATATATATATATATATATATATATATATCGTGGCCAGCAGCGAGAATAAGAGCACCCGAATAAACAATGGATCACCGATGAAATCAGGAAAAGGATAGAGAAGCGAAAAGAAGTAAAAGCCGGTATAAAAGCGACCAAAGAATTTAGAGGATATATCCACGTAGTCCACGGTTGGGTGATCAATTATGAATTGGGTTCGAAGCTTTTGAAAACTATAGCCAAATTTAACAAATTACATAAAACATTTGAAAAAGAACCAATTTTCATAGATAGCAACAATGAAAACTTCAAATACGTACCTTTCATGCCATGTACATCTGCATTGTGCTGCTTCAACTGCATGAATGTGCCACAATCTTCTTTGCAAATCGTACACGAGTACTGAAGGTGAGTATGGATAATTGCATCTCCCTCTGCTTTTGTTAGCGCATGTTTCCGCATCCCTGTTTCATGTGCTAGCAACTTCTTTATTATTTTTTCCGACGCAGACAATTCTTCTGTTAGTTTGCTTTCAGATCTATTAACTTCTGGGTTTTGGTCCCGTTCTTTGTAGGGTTGTTCCATTTCTCCATTATGTCCTTTTTCTCTTTTCATATGATAACTGTCCATATCATTGTCCATCAAGTTCGATTCATCAAACGGAGGAAATTCTTCTACTGAATAGGCGTTAGATCCATCATTCCCGTATCTTACATTCCCTCCTACGCGAGATTCTTCCAGGCTTCTTAGTTCCTCGTATTGTTTTTCTCCATCGGCCATTTCAGAATCATCGTCAATTGAAACGCTTCCCCCAATTGCAACGGAAGGTTGGATCTCATTGGGTGCCTGCGGACTATAAAATTCATCCAAAGCAAGCAATCTTTCGGCCAGCCCACTTCTGTCCTCATCAAGCACGGCATGCCGTTCAACGCAGTGGTTACCCTGGGTTTCTGATTCCTCTTCGTCCATCTGAAAATCGTTCTCGCTTTCAGCATTCCGAGCACAATGGTTCTGCTCCACTTGTAGATGGAAAGAATGAAACTCGACCAGTTGATTTAAACAAAATCGGCATATCGCATGTTTGGCAGTAAAATCATCCAGTTTGAAGCCGAGATGTTTAACCATCAGATCCGACACTACGGTCTTGGAGCCTAACTCGCTTGCCCTTCCCGACAAGATTGGTGTACGATCGTCGGTTTGGAACAGACATGTAAAGCAATTTCTATCGTCATCTGCCGATGATCGTGACCTATTTCGGATGGAATTGCCCGTTGTACTTTCAGATGAACCGATTGAACTCCTTTAGTTGTGTCAACAGTTTTCAGTATGTCTTCCGAAATCTACTGCTCTCGAAACCCAAATGCGCTTTCATAAGATCGAGGATCACCGTGAGGATCTGGAAGACTCTCGTTTCACCACAAGCACTGGTATGCCTCGCTTCAAGCACGAAGGCAAGTGAAGCAGTTTGTGGAGAGAAACTTCAGTTCGCCCCAGGTAAGGCCATCCTACTGAAGGTTAGTGGTGGTGAAATTTTTTGTTGACTGGAAAGCCTGATTGATTGAGAAAAACACGCGTATTTTGCACTCCACACTCAGCACTATTTTAAACTATTAAAACTTTCAATTATGTTAAATTTATAACAAGAAAATCCGCAAAATAAGCAAAATTGATAAACGTCGAACAAAAACAGAAGTTTGTTTTAATACTGTCAAAGTCTGTACAAGAGTTCATCAAATTCACTCACCCAAGGATTTTGACATTTGAGCGAGGTATTCACTCGAAAATGTTCATTAAAGGGTCGTTCAAAATCTACGTCCACGGTTTAAGGGGGGATGGGGTCTAGAATTTACGACAGTTTGTGACTACCAAGTAACCACTAAGCCGTTAAAATCGACTTCAATTCGGTTTTATAGTCGCATTTACAGCATGGTCAACAGTGCTATTAAGACCTAAATAAATCTTTAGTGCTGCTCAAAAAGCCGCTTTTGGCGTTTGGCTGATATACTGCATGCCCCTCCAATTTTCCGCGCCCATGTCAGAAATGTCAAAATTTTTGAGCAGTGGAAAACGAAAAAAAAGTGAAATGAAAAATATTTATTTACATTTTGATGTGTTCTTTCCTTTTTCTTTGGGGACTCGATGATTTTTTGATAATTATTCCTAACCTCGGTCTTGAACTTGTGTTGGGTAGAAGGATTTGGTTTATTTTGGCTGCGGGGTTTACCATTTGATCCATCTCCGAACTGAGTGTTTGTATTACTGAGATTGGGGATAAACTGAAAGATTTCATTTAAATCGACATCAAGAGCAACAAATGATAAAAAAAATAGAAAGAAACTATTCACGAAACTTTTGCATGAAGCATATAAAATATAACGTTCGGTGCCGATTAGCTTTACTATAGTTGCAGAATAAATCCACAGCCAGGGCCACAGCATATAGACAATGTAACCGCATTTTCCTTCAATAGTTTGCATACATATGTCTTACAGTGACTATAATAACAGTGTTGTCAAGTGTCAAATTGGAACAGAATCGTCTGTCAGTTCCATCAAATGCGCGTTCCAAACGAGCAGGAGCCCTGTCAAACGTGGCACATGACGTTACTCTTCTTATAGGACTCTAATATGTCTAACCTCGTGTCTAACCATATAATAATGTTGTTATACAGTATACTGAATAGAATAATAGGTTTTCGAAAACAATCCCTGTGGCATGCGAGCGAAAGAGGGTTATAGAACTATGGTCGATATTTTTATTGATTTCACCTAAACGTCATAGATGATATCTCTAAATTGGTAAAGCTGGTTCTTTTATTCGGCTCGAATCAAGCGGGGCCTATTAGCTTCACAACGAAGCGTTGTATACCGATATAGCTTCTTTTGCTGCTTGAGGATTATATGGCCAATAAGCATTTGAAAACATATATAGAACTTATAGGCACTAAAATGCCGTTATAAAGTTTAGATAGGGCTTATTCAAGTGCTTAATGTTTACCTGGTAGTATATTCATATTGGTCCCGACTTCCGGAAACTGATCGCCCGGGGCCTAAGTGCAACTTTCGACTGATGCGTCGAAGGTGTGAAACTAATGACCGATGAAAGGTCTCGCTTCGACAAGGGCTGGAGTACCTGCATACGAAACGGTTCCAGTTTTACACCCGATGTCCCCGAGCAAGCCGCTCAAAGTCGTGTTGCGTGGCTTCAACGACGTGGACGAAAAAGAGCTGAAGGAAGCTCTGGAGAAAAGTGATTTGAAGCCGACCAGCATACACAAAATCCTCCGGCATGACACTTTCCGGACTTACCGTAATCAGCTTAACCTGGCGAACCTGGAGCACGGTACACGGTACATACTACCACGCTGAAGGACCCCAAGCAAATCAAGGCCATCAACATCACCGTTGTCTAGTGGACAAAAACAAGCTCATGCATCGTGACGTGACGCAGTGCATGAACTGTCTCCTTCGGCCAAGGCACGCGGAACTGCTTCATGAACGCGATGTACCCGTGTACGAGACCATGGCATCGACTAGTGCGGCAAATGGAAGGGCCCCAAACGCGCGGAGTTTTGCGAAATTCGCAAGCTTTCGAAATCATCCAGCCGAAGATCGCCCTAATTGCTCGACGAACGAAACTTTCCAACAATCCCTCTTCGGCGGCCGATCCGTCCTTCCGCCTCTGCAACCGCAAAGAAGACACGCAGCTGCTGCTGGCTCGGTCTCCCCGAAGTCAAGCCAAGCGAAGCAACATCGATCCGTCAACCAGTCAACGCGCTCCCTCTCGCATTCTCTACCTCTGGAGGGTTCCCCCTCTCTACACCCAGAGCAGCTGGCTCTGATAGGTTGGGTCTGGTAAACTGGAACCCTTGCTCACTCAAGAGCAAAATCGTTGAGCTCAGCGATTTCCTTGAGGAGTTGGAGATTGACGCGACTTTCATCACCGAAACCCACCCCCGAGATAGGTGCAACAATTCCGGGTTTTAGGCTGGTAAGGTTCGATCGAACAAGCTCCAGAGGGGGAGAAGTGACGATCGCCTTGCGGAGCAACATCGCCTGTTACCTGTTGTCGGACTTCAAGCTCAAAATAATCAAAAGCCGTTGGAATGGAAGTCACCACCTCCGTCAGTTGTCACGTTCATCGTGGCTTACTGTCCCACACAAGTCAAAGTCGACGACGGCACGTGAGCCGAACTACGAAGGGATATAATCTAGCTCACTCGGTGGCAGAGGCCGGAGACTGAACGCAAATCATCAATCGTGGAAACACCGTCTCAAACCGGAATGAAGTCATATGGTCCAACGATATTGGAGATATTGGAGGCCAGAACACCATCCTGAACCCTGACAGCCCTAACCGCCATTTTCACGAACGATCACGTCTCCCGCCGGTCGTCTTCCGGAGCTCAGCTCGACCTCTGGTGGTGGCGGAAGTTGAAACTGCGTGAACCGGCGCCTTTCGCATCCACGAGTCATTCGGACGTTGTGACGAGAGGTCGAACGTCGAGTGGGTTGAGACTTTCCACCCAGCCAACATAGTCGGAAGAAGGTAACTAGTTCCTTGAACTGAAGTGCTATTGCATAGTTGTAAAAGACTGTGCAATGGAAGTTTTTAAATAAATTATCGGAAAGGATGCACCGTGTCTTCTTGATCCATTTTCGTTTTCTTCTTCTTCTTCTTATTGGCATTACATCCCTACACTGGGACAGAGCCGCCTCGCAGCTTATCCCAAGTAACCAAAAGTTTCTTTAGAGTACGTTTTTCGCAGCAGCTCAGTGGAGCTGATTAAGCGAAAACCTACTCTTAAACAAGTTACTTGAGATGTTCATTAACACTCTCACGTTATTAACTACGAGTTTTCTAAGCCAGGTTACCATTTTTGCATTCGTATATCATGAGGCTAGTACGATGAAACTGTTGGAATATCAGGTAGTGTGCGACGCTTCGCTGTAGATCGAAGATGGATAAGAAGCGGGCGCCGGTTAGTTAGTTGCTCTTTGGTATAGATTAAGGAAATTTGTTATGGATTATTGTATATACCTATTGTTGAATAAAGAACTGCAGCTGCTGGCAGTATCAGTCAGTAGCCTGCCGCTGAGAGGGAACTCTAATTGTTGTTCTTAGTGAGGGTTCCCTTCCTATGGCCAACAGGTTATGGGCCCAGGAACGATTCCCGTTCTCCATCTTAGTGTGATGTTATGGGCATTCGCATGTGGGATCATGGATCGGCCGCATAATCGTGGCGCAGTGGGATCATGGATAGCCACGCGTAGTCTTGGTAACGCGGACGGCATTCATCAGGAGGTCAGACATTCAGGAGCTGGTCAACAGAGGGTGCTGTGAACAAACGTCGGATAGAGGCCATTTGTACGGGCAACGGATTGGGCCGGAGAATTGTTCGCGAGAAGGAGCTATGGACAGGGCTCGGTGTTGGAGTCGCTGAAGAGTTGCGAGGCGTGCACACTAAGGAGGAGTGTTGGAATATCAGGTATGTGCGACGCTTCGCTGTAGATCGAAGATGGATAAGAAGCGGGCCGTTGGTTGTAGTTGCTCTTTGGTATAGATTAAGGAAATTTGTTATGGATTGTATATACCTATTGTTGAATAAAGAGAACTGCAGCTGCTGGCAGAGGTATCAGTCAGTAGCCTGCCGCTGAAAGAAAGGAACTCTAATTGTTATTCTTTGTGAGGGGTTTCCTTCCTATAGTAACAGAAACTTTATGCCCAGGAAGTCGAGACAATTTCCGAATATGAAGTGCCTAGACCGGCACGGAGATCGAACCCATCCACCCTCAGCATGTCTGCTTTGTAGCCGCGTCTTATCACACTAAGGACAGATGTTATAAGAGTTAATTAAAATAATTTTAAAATACACATATGTAGTTACTGTTGGAGAGCGCGCAACAGTGGACAACAAACATGCAGCGGAATAAAGCGAATCAGGAACGTCGGAACGGAAGAAAAAACAACCAATCAGTTGGACTTTACACGAACGAATACAATTCTTATTTATTTACATTTGACATAAACAATTAATTCGACAACACATCAACAGTCATGTGTATTTCGCGCATATCAACATGAGTTGTCTCGATTATGAGGGGTGACGATTGCACGTTAAAGTTAATTTCAACACCTCCTCAAGTCAACACCGATACACATTTATTATCACAGATCGACTTGAAATAGTCACTTCACTTTCAACTTCGAACACTTGATTTCAAGTTCAAGTTCACAATCTCAACCCTCTTCTTTCGTATTACTTCCATTTTCTTTTGTTGAAAATATTCACCTCCTATGCAAGCTTCGTCAATTCGCATAAAATTTCTTCTCTCTGCACACTTTCACCAACTAGTGATTCTTCATCGTCGTCCTTTGTCTTTCGCTATCATTTTGCCTTCTTTTCTTATACTCTTTCCATCATTTTCTGCAACAATTCGTCCATATCGCCATTTTAATCATTGTGCTTCTGGGCGCTGCAACACACTGCTATGAAGACTTTGTATACCCATTGTTGTACTCGTTTTGATTGGCTTCGTCTAACACATACTGCTTTCCATCTTGATGCGGCAGCCATTACCGCCATATTTTGTAATTTTCGCTTTATTGCCGAAG
The DNA here is from genome assembly GCF_024139115.2 of Armigeres subalbatus. Classification (NCBI taxonomy): domain Eukaryota; kingdom Metazoa; phylum Arthropoda; class Insecta; order Diptera; family Culicidae; genus Armigeres; species Armigeres subalbatus. Next base: position 244,575,991 of record NC_085139.1, on the reverse strand, counting down.
ACGAGCTTCCATTCCGCTCTCCAACACAATTCACCGAGAACAAATTACAGCTGAGGTTGGGAACGTACAGCACATTCTTTACTTACATTTCTTTCTCATATTTCCCCTTGAGTACACTACAACATCAGAATATTCCGCTGACAGCTTCTCACCACTTGCTACAACTACTCCAACCAGGTGCTCCAGACGCCGCATCATGCTGAATAATTACGGTCGTTCACCATGTGGTCCGTCGCTCCAGAGTCTAAGAACCACCGCAGTTTCATTTTCTTCTTTCTCTTCTTTGGATGCCAGAAATGCCACATCCGCACGATCCGAGGATCTCGTGTCTTCAACAGCTATGTCCGCTCACGATTCTGGAATTTCCTCGCATATTTATCTCTACCGTAATCATTCGCATCCGATTCCCACATTCACGGCAATCGGCATTTGTGTCCAACTCTACCGCATCTAAAACACTTTAACTTCTTTCAGCTTTGTCTGCTAAACGGCTACGCTCATCTTCGCCCCCAGGGGCCAGCAGATTTCTTGTTTTCATGTCCACGTCGAGTAAACGCTTCTTAACAAAAGCCATTGAACACCGGTTGGAAGCGTTTCGATTGCAGTCACTACTGAATCAAACGACGGTGGCAGCGTCAACAACAAATGACAAACCGCGTCAGAGTCTTCAACAGCCGCACCACTTTCTTTCAACTCCCGAATCAAACGATCAAACTTCAGCAGGTGTTCCGACAAACTATCACTCGCATCTACACATATTTCAATGTGAGGAGCTGCTTTCGGATAAACAACTGTCCGGCAACACCGCGCGCTCGAACACCGCTTTTAGCGTGTCCATATTTTCTTCGAGTCGCATCTTTCACCAGTTCAAGCTGGCTGTCAGCAATCGCCTGAATTATCACGCTTTACACTTTTCTCCGCGGCTTTTCGTTCCACCATTTCTTTTTCTTCTCGACTTTACACTAGCGAGTCGTCGCCATCAATTTAAACTCGTCGATCTCACTCATCTCCCGGTGGAGCAATCCAGCAGATCGAACGTGTCGAGAACAGTTTCCATCCGAAACCTCCAGTTGTGGAACCCGGACCCGTCGAACGCGGCGATTTTCACTTTATCGTCCATACCTGGGCCAATAACCTGTTGGAGAGCGCGCAACAGTGGACAACAAACGTACAGCGGACAGATAAAGCGAATCAGGAACGTCGGAACGGAAGAAAGAAAAACAACCAATCAGTTGGACTTTGAACGAATACAATTCTTATTTTTACATTTGACATAAACAATTAATTCGACAACACATCAACAGTCATGGTGTGTTCATTTCCATATCAACATTGAGTTGTCTCGATTATGAGGGTGACGATTGCACGTTAAAGTTAATTTCAACAGTTACAGCTCAGCTCCTGAGACGTGGAGACGTGTTTCCGATTGCGCTCTTGAAAGCCAAATGATCGATTACAGGTTAAATTCGATTCCGTCCATGCCGCGTAGCAGAAGTGATCCGCGATGAGGTGAAAAATACTTTCGTATTGACTATTCCAGTTTCCGGCGAAGCCATCATTCGAAAAGGTTCACGGCTTTTGCCGCACGGTACTCGCCCTGAAGAAAAGTGTTGAGACTACAGCGCCACAGGGTGAACAATGTGCGTGTCCAAGGTTGACAACCTGGCGCTCGCACAACGAATAGTCGAAACATGATGTGAAGCATGAAGTGAAGCCCGCGGTGCAAAGCTTCGCCATCACCATGGAAGATGGATTGCAGAGGTTAAAGCACGACCTGCTAGAAAGCATCCCCGAAGAAAAAATCGTGCTAGTCCATCGAAACATCGATTCCTGGATAACGATCGATGGACAGTAGGCCTACATAGTTTACAAGGGACAGATCGTCTCTTGTAAACACTGCAAAACAAGCTCATTCTGGCATGTCATGTCCTAGAACAAAAGCTGCTAGTCTAGAAGAGCTATGCGAACGTGGCGAACAAACTGGCCACGACAACCACCGAAAAGCCGAACGTTGCAAACCCCGAGCGCCAAACTGGTAGGTCAGTGTTCCCGCATCGCTGGAGGCTTTCCCGAGCTGCCACAGCCGTCGAGTCAGACCAAACTGTCTGGCTAAAAACCCAACTTCTAGCCAATCTGCTGCTCCAATCACGAATCTCCCAGTACGTTGCAAGTACAAAACGCGCCGCTCATCGTCGTCGATGTGCACACAACCACAGACCGATGAAGTGGTCTTGGTTGACATATTTAAAAGGCAGCAAACGCGATGCGATCGAAGATGCCACCGGCAGAAACAGCGATCCCGACGATGACGACGAGCGGGATGTGGACTTTCTTCATAAATGCTTCCACGTCATACAATCTAGCATCCATCAACATCGGCACGATCTGAACCCCAAAAACTGAACGCCTCCGAACCTTCATAAGCAGGCAAAACCTTGATGGCGTGTGTCTGCAGGAAGTCGATAACGAACTGCTTTCCTTGCCTGACTTTGTCGTTTTTGAGAATGTGGACCACACAAGGGAGGCTCAGCTGTAGCGGTGAAGAAGCATCTATGACACTCACGTGGAAAAGAGTCTGGACAGCCAACTAATCAGTGAACGACACAACGATCTGCAACGTCTATCTCCCTCCGGCACTGCACAGCGCGCTGCTAGAGAAGAGTTCAAGCCAAAATTTTCAAAACGACTTATCTGCTTTTGTAAACAAAGATTTAAACGACGATTTGACGAATCGATAGCTCTCCCGCAAACCAACCATCAACAGGTAGCGGCATCCTTTACCTCCTTTGATGGTGTTGGTCTCACGATAAATATCGATGTTATCGCGAAAGAGTTCTTCAATGGCACATGCCCGTCTCCGCCACTACAGAGAACGTCATCGTAGTTGGAGATTTCAATTGCGTACTGCGTGTGTGCGTTCGTCCAGCCAGAACACCAGTCCGTCTCTCGTCGTCTCATACAGCAACTGCAGCTATGTTGTGTGGGAAGCTATGTCCACGTGAATCCGTTTTACCGGTCGGTTGTCGAAACGCGCGATCTTGCCTCGTTCGGATTTACGTGAGCTGTGGTCTTTGCGACGAATTTCAGTCTGCCTACGCACGTCTGCTGTTTCACGGATCACAAAGCTAAGACACGGTCTTCACCCAGGACACAGGCGGGTGCGGTTTCTGGGCTTTTCGACCGCACCTTCCAACGGAAGAAAACGTTGCCGAGTTTCGATATAAGTGGCAATATTGGGCCCGGCAGCGCAGCAACTGGGTCGTGGATGCAATGGTGGCTGTCACGCTAAACCAATCAAGTCCTTTTCAAGTGGAAATCTTGAACCGCCTTCGAGAATTCCACGACGCGCATCAACACCTCTATGCGCAACTACGACTGCGTACGACAGCTTTATCGGCCACAAACCAAACCACCTCAATCGGCTGAAAGGAGAAATGTTGGCACTGCAGCGTAATTACTTCCACATGTTCATGCGCATCAATGCGATTAGGATTACGCTAAAGATGACGGTGTACTCGGTGAAAAGACGACAACAATGAAGCAACATTGGAAGACATGGTGATGATTGACAGCCGGACCGCTATAAAGCCAAGTTAGTAGCAAGGATTCAACCAGAAAAAGGTTAAGAAAATTATTTTGAGCTTTGAGCAGAAAAAGGGTTTGACTTCATGGAACATACTCCAGTCACCATTGGACACCTTGTGTCATGCTGGCAGTGCCAACCAAGAACGAATGCCAATCCATGAAATAGATGTGACGGCGTTCCTGAATGGTGTATTCTCGAGGAAATATTCATGACGCAACTGGAGGTATGCGGCATCAGAATGCTGGTCTGCAAATTGAATAAGTCCCTTTACGGCTAAACCAGGCTTCCAAAGCATGGAACGATATATTTCATGGCTTTGTGATCGGATTAGGTTTCCGTCGATCGAAGATCAATGCTTGTATGTACGAGGCTCTGGCAAAAGAAAGATTTTCTAATATTGTATGTAGACAACATCCTTGTCATTGAGAACGAAGAAGATTAAAACAGTCTTGCCAAGGGTTTCGACATGACAGACGGAGAAATTACTAGTTTTCTTGAGATGAAGGTGGAAGGTGGAAGATGGAAGGTGGAAAGAAGTCCAACGGACGATAAGAATAAGCAACCCGAAGGGACTTGAGCTTTGCTTGATTGCTTCAATATGGTCGACCAATGGAATGTCGACTTCGTTTAGAAAAGGAATCGAAGAAACAAACCCTACAGGAGTTAATAGGCTGCCTCATGTATGTGACACTATCTACTCCCAGACCTATCGGCAGCAGTTAATTATTAAAGTCAGTTTCAGTCTTGTCCGGCAGATGTACATTGGACGCACCTAAAATGGATTTTGCATTACATTAAGGGAACACTTGACTTCGGACTTGAAGTACACTGCGGACGATGATGCGAATCTGATGGAAGCTTTCGGAATAGAACCAGTTTTTAAGCAGTACTTTTTTTGGTAGCAGCTAAAACTAAATTAATATTTTATTATTGAATCTATCAGGTTTTTTTTAATTTTACTTACAACGATTGGTTCGACACTCCTTTTACACATAATAGCGAGCGATACCTTCTTCTAGCAATATTTCTTGAACCTGTCCTGCTATATTATTCCGTTCCTGTGTACATTTCTTCAATTAATTATTTGCATTTGATTCGCCATCACATTTACTTACATAAACCAAGAGTAATTATGTTGCTTCTCTGTCAGGTCTCAATCTTCACGGGCAGTACCACTAGCAATTTTGTTCCGCAATACTTCCTTCTTCTATTAATTATTATTAATATTCAGTTCACTGAAATAGTTAAAGTTCAAGCTTCAAATAGCGGGCTGTTTACCTTTACATTCTATTTCATACTCTTCTTTCTCTTTTCCAAGCGCCTGCATTGAACGATACAAGACGGCAAAAACAAATAGGTACGCCACCAGTATCTTCGACGGACGCCTGTAGTGTTGGTCGGCACACTGGGCCAATTGCGGTGTTAACATACGCCGTAACATCCTGTAGCTCTGCACATCTTAAGTTACCTTCAAACCTACAACATCGCCAAATTGGATACGCGTGCTGATGCACTCCTCGAGCTGCACATACAACTGCGTGTCAACTCGTTCGTCGGTCCCGCGTAACAATTTATTTTTCTTCTAACTTTGGTGATCTTTGAAACGCTTGTACGCATCGCAGTTCCATTGAAGCCTTCATGATGGTTAGCATATCCTGTAACTGCTGCTTCAGTCGACGATTGTTTGGGTCCATCACCCGTCCATCCAAGTCGGCACCGCACGGCTATCGGCTCCGTCGCTGATCCAATCTTGGATTCAAGTGGAGCGAAAGTAGTAAGTTGTTTAACCCAATCAGCATCTCTGGTCGCCCGTTGTGGGAGGAAATAGGCAATCCTTGTAGATGCCTGTACTGACAACAATTTCTTGGCATCCAACGATTGTGCTGGCGGATAAGTTTGTTGACCGTGTGAACTGTACTCAATAGCATATTGCTTTTGCTTCAATCCCCGACACGCATATATTCGCACGCGTAGAATTTCGTTCCACTCGTTCTATGTTGGCCGTCCACTGATTGTAAGCTTTTCCTGGACACCGACTACTCCCAAGCGGTCTGCGAGCTTTTGTTCAATAAGTGTCACCAAGCGCCCTCATCAAAAACGCTAGTACGGTGATCGATTTTTCTCCACGGTACAGGCGTACCGGAATCATTCGAAACATCGTCATACTGTCTGTCCGAAACTGCGCTGTAATTCCGACCGTTTCGTCTACTGGATGTAAGAGGAATTATGTTCCTGACGACAATCTTCAACATGAGCGCAGCAGATTTGCATTGTGTTGTCCCATGCATGTTCAAGCATATCTGACAAAAGCTTCCAGTGCTAACTACTTTCATCCGATCCGAATATATTTAGATTTTTGAAGTCTTGACGTGACGCAGTCGGTGATCCGTTCGATTGCACACTCTGCAAGGGTTCAAGCTTCTCCACCTTCCATCATCAGCGGACGGACTCCTCGATTGACTCTCTCCTTCGCTGTGCTGAACAACTCCTCTTATTCTGGTATTCCGGCTGCCGAACGTCTCATCCGAAGGTTTGTATTCGAGACCGATATTCGCTTCGCTGCCTCTGTCACGATTTCTGATAAAAAATTCGTGAACGTTCGGAGTGTCACCTTCTTTTGCCGCGCTTGAAACGCACCCATCCGCGTTTGTCGTTATCTGGGAGTTTATCTACCAGATCTTGAATTAATGGATTCATCAACTGCTGCTTGAGATCTGCCGCTTCCAGGTGTTCACAACTGCTCGACCACAGTGCCAAATGGAATGAAACTAGCTAGCTTGTCTGCTTTCGGTGGTTCAGACTACGAATCTTTTCTAGGTGACTTTGCAGAAGTTGTTCCGGTCGACCGTATAGCTGTCGCAGTAATTACTTAGGTACCGATTTTGGAAGAGTAGTTGTCCTCGGACCATGTCAAGAGCCGGACCAAAGCATTCCTGCAGGCGCACCAGATTCTCGATATCATTAACCACAGGCTTCATTCGATGCTTGGTACGATCCGTAGAATAACGGCCATTCTTCCGGCTTGCCAGAGAAAACGGGAAGTTTCCTACATATACCACTTCTTGCGGTTAATTGTATTCGTGTTGGTCTGATTTTTTGCTGCCCCAGCCCGTGTTGGTTCGCACTGTCGGGCTGCATCTGCTATTCCCAAACCTCTTTTTCTTGCTTTTCCGGTCGACGGAACGTCAGATTCTTTTATAGATGCGTCGCTTTCATCAACATCACCGTCGATGTTACCCGAATCGCTTTCGTGCATTGTTGTGCAATGCCTTCAATTTGTTTCAGGTTTTGTTCCGTTAGCGTTCCAATCGGCAGTGGGTCGATTCGCCGTTGATACACCTTCCCAGAATCGATCTCCTTCCTTGTCTTGCTTACCTTTGCAGAAAATTTCAGTTTATTCATCTTTACGTCGAGATCCTTCATGGCTTCTTCGAACGACAGCTGTCTGGTCGTCGTGCGTTTCAGCTGCAACCGCCGCTCTCGCAGAATCTCCTCATGCAGCAGCTTCTTATTTCTTCTTCTTCTTCACGCATCTGCTTCTCAACATCATACGTTTCCTTTCAATCATTCTCTTGATTCCATCTCTTTCTTTTGCACCATTTCCGCATCACTCCTGCTCCATCCGCTTTGGGTGTCCTCCATTGTTTTGAGCTTTTGCTCTAAGTACAGCGTCGGATTTGATACTGAAACGGTCCAATTCGTCACCGTTTCTTTTGGTAACGTTCTCTTCTTCTTCTTGGTTTGCTGACAGATTTCATCGGCACAAACCACTTTTCTTCTCTGCTTCTTTGGTTGAAAATCCCACGCAGCGGAGGTGAAACCACAGCTGACATCCGCTGCAACAAATCATCTCATCGTTCTCCATAAACGATTCATCGCAGGCAGCACGGCATTTTAATGAAGTCAATGATTTGCGCATTTGGATCCGTCATGGTGCGAAAAAGATAAATCCGACACAGGTCAATCGTTTTAGTATGTTCGGAATAGAACCAGTTTTTAAGCAGTACTTTTTTGGTAGCAGCTAAAACTAAATTAATATTTTATTATTGAATCTATCAGGCGGTGACGGAAATGTCATATCGATGTCATGGGACTTATTTGTTAATAACTTTTTTCACAGTAATTTAGAATCGTATGTTTTATATAAACATAAAGCCCTCAAAGGATACTAAAACTTGTTCTAATAGGTCATTGCTCTAAAACTGAAATTGGCGGCGTGAGGCCGATTTAGTGTCACAGACATTAATGTCATGACATTTCGTGACATTTTTTAGATTCGTTATCATCCTCACACTGTGTATTTAGAACAATGTCCTGTTTGGCAAAGTTGTAGGATCCTTTAAGCATTATATGTTAATAAAAAATCGAATTGTAAATAACTTGTGACAAAAGTTATTAACAAATAATGTAACCATGACATTTTTTGACATTCCCATCACTTATCGGTATTCTATTTAATTTTACTTACAACGATTGGTTCGACACTCCTTTTACATAATACGACGATACCTTCTTCTAGCAATATTTCTTGAACCTGTCCTGCTTATATTATTCCGTTCCTGTGTACATTTCTTCAATTAATTATTTGCATTTGATTCGCCATCACATTTACTGACTAAACCAAAGGTAATTATTTGCTTCTCTGTCAGGTCTCAATCTTCACGGCAGTACCACTGCAATTTTGTTCCGCAATACTTCCTTCTTCTATTATTATTATTAATATTCAGTTCACTGAAATAGTTAAAGTTCAACTTCAAATAGCGGGCTGTTTACCTTTACACATTCTATTTTCATACTCTTCTTTCTCTTTCCAAGCGCCTGCATGAACGATACAAGACGCAAAAACAAATGGTACGCCACCAGTATCTTCGACGGACGCTGTAGTGTTGTTCAGCACACTAGGCCAATTGCGTGTTAACAGCCTTTTGTGAATTTGAGGTTTGAGGAGAGGTGATTTTGCTGACAGACAAGACTATGGTGGCAGCCAGTGGAAGAGCACTTCGAAGATTTGTTGAAAGGTGAAAATGAAGGTGTATTAAGGAGCAGAATGGACATAGTCGGCGACGTCAAGCTGTGGAACCAACGCTGGATTAGGTGAAGATGGCTCTCAACGAGCTGAAAAACAGTAAAGCTGCTGGAAAGGACGAAATCCGGTTGGGCTTCTCAAACACGGAAGTGAGCAGCTACATCAATCAATCCACCACATTATCCAGAAAATATGGGAGGATGAAGATTTTCCGGCTGGTTGGATGGCCTCATATGTCCAATCATAGGAAAGGGCACAGACTGCCAATGCCGCCAATTACAGAGGGATCACTTCTCTGAACTAGGCGTACCAAATCCTGTATCGTATCCTGTTTAACAGACTGAGACCGCTTGAGGAGTCCTTCGTCGGCAAATACCAGGCAGGTTTTCGTGAGGGTCGATTAACGACGGATCAGATGTTTAGTCTGCGGATGATCCTTGATAAATTCGGGAGTAAAACTTGCAGACTAACCATCTGTTGGGGCGAGTTCTGGCTGAATAAAACCATCTTGACAGCATTGTCCTTGATGAACAGCTTCACAGCCATAATTTACTTGCTGGTTCATAATTCTAAAGTAATACAAACAAACTTACATTCTAGTGTATAATTCAAGCTCCCTCACATCTTCTCACTATTTCCTTATAAACACTTCTGAAGCAGTTTCAGTGGCGCACGGTTCACTGTTGCCAGATTCACTAAAATTCTCATTCTAACACCATCTGTTCATTGATTTCAAGCAGTGTACGATTCATGAAGAGAAGAAGCTGCAGCAGATTAAGGGATTGAGAAGGTATGGTAAAATATATATAAGCTAAGCGTTGAGACTTTATAAAAATAAATTCTATAAATTAAACTGAATCCTACAATGTCACACTAAAAACTAAACTTGTCCTCGTTTATCGATCACTTTTTATTAATTAAATCTGCTGATTCCGCAATCCTCCGGGTGGCGTGATTCGGAAAACCTTTGTTCCCAGGCTTGTGGAATTTTGCGTGGCTCATCGTTTCGGCTCCGCGCTTGCTATGGGCTGGTTCTGGGTGTTCGCTTGCTATGGCCAGGTGAATGTGTTGGCGTTGGATGGTGACCGGAACCGACAAACGTCTCCCCCTAAGTGTCAGGCGTCCTCGTTGACCTCAAAGTCATCGGTGAATGTAATTTGGCCGGAAAGAATAGGTTGCCAAACTAGATGGAATCCTTTTGTTGATTAACCGTTTTGTCTGTTAATTTTCCGTTCCGAGACCTGAATTGCTACAAGATATGTAAAGTGGTTGTATTCATCTTTGGTAAAAGGTTGACTTCTGTCATCGAATGCAGAAAATGATTAGGGTTATCGAAACGAGGAGGACAATGAGCACTCCTCCAATTGTCTATTGAAATTATGAAATTTAAGCCTTCTGATCTCTTCAAACTGTTGAAGATTCATCAGATGCAGTTCTTTTACGTCCGTATTTTGCTTGGTTAATAATATCTCTTTCCAAAATTGGTGTAAAAATTCTTGTTGGTCGGTAGGTTTGGGGTTGCTTTTAAATGTGAAGTTCTGCACTGTAACTGTGAGTTACCTGTTTCGATGATTGTTGGTGTTGATACTAGACGTGAATCGCCGCATGAATCTTCTATGTATATTTTGTGTCTTGTCGATCAGTATGGTTCCACGTGATTTCTTTGATGATGTGTTGCTCCGGTTGATTGTATTTGAATTTGGCTTTCCGGTTGGTGAGTATTTGAATACGCAATCGTCGTTTACTGATTAGTATTGTCGCAGATGAAGCCTTTTCCTTCTGCTCGTAAAATGTGTGTTGATGATAGGAAAGCGGATGTTTGTATCGATTCGTGTTCCGTTTGTGTTGATGGGTTCAGTTGCATCAGTCTGTCCTTCTGCTCGATGATAGGAATTTTGATGATTATGATTATGTGGTTGTTTTGTAAAGAGGCGATCGATAAAACAAGCCTATCACTCGTCTTCGAATTTCATGTTGATTTGTTGATTTTCTAAGAACTTCAAATACTCTTTATCTTTGGACTAAGAATGTTTTCGTAGTGATTGGATTTCGAAAAAACTAACTGTTCCTCCAGATCTTCTAATGTCTTAATCAAAATATAGATTTAAAATAAGGTTGATCTGTTCTAAATCTCCTAACTCTTGAATTATCTTCATCTATTTTGATAGCTTAGTGTTTGGAAACTTAGTGTTTGGAAACCTTGTTAACTGTTGATTAAACAAGTTATTTATTCTGATTTGTTTCGCTTGGTTTTCAATTTTTTTGTTGACTTGATCCTGAATTTCAAAGTTTTGGTTGATTAAATCTAAATCGTCCTGATCCGAGTTACCGGCTACGAATTTAACTACTTTTCCTAGAGCGTTTACAAGTCCTCTTTGTGTCTTCTAGGGTAAAAACTATTCATTTCTCCATGCTTTCCTAATCTTGAATTGAAAGGTTTGTTCTAAGTGGTCTGTGATATTAAGTTTAGTGGCAAGATTCTCTATATATTCGATGTTTTGCCTGATGTGTTCTAAATCAACTTTGTGGATAATCTCTCATAGCCTACGTATTCTGGCAGTGTCTAATTTGATTGTCAGTAGTCCATTTCTTGTTGCATCGTGAAAGGTCGTCGCTGTAGTCAGTGGTATAAGTCTGAAAGGAGTTCGAGAAAATTTATCTCTTTTGTTTTGTGAATTTTTATTCAAATGAATCTTTATAAGTGAGGTCGTTATTTTCTTGCACTCGTGAGGTCTTAAAGGTTCTTTGTCTTTTGTGATACGTTGTGTAACCTTGATGTATACGTCTTTACCGTTTACCAACTGTTCTGGTAATGATTTTCCTTTATTTTCTTCCTCTACTTGTCTTTCCTTTTTTCCATCATTACCAAAATAGCTGATTGTGTCTTCTTGTAGTTTTGAAAAATATCGTCAGCGTTAGTCTGGTTTTGGTGGTTAAAGATAACTTGTCTTGGTTTGTACCTGTAGCTGAATGGACTGTATTTATAGATGTCTACAAGATATTCATTCTGTCATGTAGTTCCAAATCTTTGTGTCTGTGGTTTAATGTCCGAAAAAGTTCTATTAACGTGGAGTGAAAACGCTCCACTATTCCGTTCGAGTTACTGCAACTTGCGTGGTATCTCTATATTTAAGTCTTGTAAGACCTATGAAATCGATAGAAGTAAAACCAGGTTCTTGGTGCAAACTATAACGTCTGGTCTAAAACCGAATATGCTCTGTGATTGCCCTTTTCAGATCAATAATTGTTCTGGTTTCCAGAGCGATCACATTTGCAATTTTGAAAAAGCGTCCACTACTGTTAACATTTTTTGCCTTTTATAGAAAAATATGTCGATATGTATTTTTGAAATGGTCGAATCGTGATGTTGGTTCTTTGAATTAATTTTGGGGCTTTCTGTCGTACTTGCATTTCTTGCAGATAGGACAGTTGCTAATGTAAATTTGAGCTTTTGGATTTCCGGAAAGAAATAGTTCAAAAGGATTTGTTGTTTATTTTCTTTTGTTCCTCTATGTGCGTACTCGTGGACTTTCCACAATTTCGTCCTGCTCCTCCGGGAGTCTAACATCTTGTAGAGTACCTGTGAAATATAGATCTTGAAAATTTTGCTGTGAGAAAAGTGTTTTCGGTATGTTTCTTGGATGATCTGGGTTAATGGTATGGGACAGTAAATGCAATTAGTTCCGTTTGGGTTAAGTTTTTCTTTGAGAATTTCGACAATGTTTTCTTCGTTGAAGTCTGGTCTTGAGATTGTGAATCTGTGGTATTTGGGGGAAAATCTGTTCGTGAAAGTCGAGTTCTTGTGAATGGATTTTGAATATCGGTTGTATTCTAAACATGTTAGTCGGTTTCTCTGTCGTCCAAATGTAATGGTCGTCCTTAGTATCTGCTGAGTGTACAGTCTCTCCGTCACTGTTGTTTTCGTCGTGTTCGTCCTCTGTATTACTCTGGTTGTTGGCGTTGAGGTCGGTCTGCTTAATTCTTGAAAGGGCGTCTGCTACGACGTTCTCTCGTCCAGGTTGTAAATTGTTTCGAAGTCGAATTCACTGAGGTCTATTTTCCAACGTATAATTTTTGTTAGCACTTGTCATGGAATATATTAATGGCTGATGATCGGTAATTAACTAAAACGTCGCCCGTAAAGATAGGGCGGAAATGTTTTACCGCCATATGATAGCTAACGATCCCCACCAGTGCGTAAATAAAGCCAAAATAGCAACCTTTATCATGACGCGAACTCGCACCGGTCGTTGGTAAACGGGTTTGGAAATGTAAGACAGCCTTCGGTGGATAACGAGTTGAAATTTGGCGACCCGCTCAACTCGTTGCCAAACCATCACACGGAAATATAAGTAACCCATAAATAAAAATCTGCCGTCTGCTGAAAAATTGTTCAGGTACTCATCAAAACCATTGTGATGGAGGTTAGTTTAGTTTGGATTTCAACTGATTGGCGGCGCTGGTGCATAGAAATAACCTGATAGGTTAGATATCTCGAAATCTGGATTTTTAGAATATTGGCGTCTTCTACAAAGTTGTCGGGTGGGTCAAAACCATCATGACGAAACAAGTTTAATTTGAAATACAACCCCTTGACGGCGCTAGTGAATTGGAAATAACCTAAAGGTTAGATATTTCGATAGTTGAAATCTTAAGAATATTGCCGTTTTCTACAAAATTGTTCGGATGATTAAAATCATCATGACGAAAGTTTAGTTAATAATACAACCGCTTGGCGGCGCTGGTGTATTGGAAATAACCTGAAATGTCAGGTATCTCAAAATATGTATTTTTAGAATATTGCCGCCTTCTACAAAGTTGTTCGAAGTGTTAAAACCATTATGATCAACGCAGGTTTAGATTAAGATATAACCGCTTGGTGGCGCTAGTGTATAAGAAATAACTTGCTGGGTTAGATATTTCGAAAACTGAAATTTTAGAATATTGCCGTATTCCACAAAGTTGTAGGTGGTGAAAACCGTCATGATGCAAGCAAGTTTAGTTTTAAACACAATCGCTTAGCGCGCTAGTCTATAAGAAATAAACTGATGGTTAAATATCTCAAAATCTGGAATTTTCAGAATATTGCCGTATTCTACAAAGTAACTTGCCATAAGACGAGTTCGTACAATTCCATTTAATTCCACCACTTGGTTGTACCTTTGACAGATACTACAGTAAGACCATCTTCAGTGTCTCGTACTTGACTCGATACGACTCAACTCGAGCGCCAATTAGTATTGCGGTTTCAAACTAAACTTCTGGTTTGATTACCCTGTTAAATCTTACTAATAACCAACCTAACAGATAATTCGGACTTTTGTAGAAGATGGCCACTACGTTGAAATATTTAACCCTAACAGGTTATTTCTCATACACTAGCGCCGCTATGTATGAATTCAACTAAACTAGTCTCCATCAGAAATGTTATGGCTACTCGAACAACTTTGTGAAGACAAAATCTTTCTAAGTCTTGTAGATCTCGAGATATCCACCTCACTAAATTATTGCATATAAGCTAGCGCCACCGCAGATGTGTGTCTAGCTAATCTGATAATCACAATGCATTACGCACATATTTATATTACAAAAGTTGGGCGCGTTCTGAAGATTTGAAAATGAATAATATTTTCCTGATTTCATTTATTTCCGTGTTTCCTCAATAGCAACCGGATATTCACCACCAGTGCGAAGCATGATTGCACTTCAACAACGCTTGGGAAACAACCGATTGCGAGAACAAGTGCATAAATAAAATATGAACACACTTTCTCCTATACTAGACACTCATTTGGATACGCATCGGTGGGGATCGTCTAAGGTTCCTTCTCCGTGGTACAATAATTTCTTCGGCTTTGCTAAGTGTTCTAGATGCATAGGCAATAGGGCGGTCTTTGCCAATTTGTCCTTGTGATAGGACTGCTCCGATCGCAAAATCGCTTGCATCTGTCGTCAAAATAAATTCCTTCTCAAAATCAGGGTGAACCAAAATAGGGTCCATAATCAGAAGGGATTTACATTGAAGCATTGGTTTCTTTGCAGTGAACTTGAAGTCTGTATCGTTCCGCAGTAGTTGTGTGAGGGTTTTACCATCTTCGAAGTCTTTAATAAAGGAGCGATAGTAACCAATGGTTCAAAGAAATTGTTTAATTCTTTTCAGTTTTCGGAATGGGCCAATTTTTATCACCTCGATTTTATCACTGTTCGGTTTGACTCCCTGTTTTGTAACGGTATGACCCAAAATTGGACTTCTGGTCTAAAGAAGTAACACTTGTCAACTGTATTTTCAAACATGCTTCCTTTAATTTTTGAAGTATCTTCGAATATCCTTCACGTGCTCTTCGAACGAACTTGGAAAATTATTATGTCGTCATGTAAACGAGACAACATACCCCAATAAATTCCCTAGACAGGTCCATGACCCTTTGAAACGTCGCTGGGGCGTTTTTAGGCCGAAGGGCATTCTGGTGAATTCGTATTTTCGAATTCACAGAAAAATATTTTTCGAAGTCTTTTTATCTAGTTGAATTTGATGGAATCAGATACTAGATCAATGGTAAGAAAATATGTTGCTCTACCAAGCTTGTCTAATATTTCCGATATCTCGGTATTGGATATCTATCGGAAATTGTTTTATCATTAAGTTTGCGATAGTCGATGCTAATCTAAACTTTTGACCCTGATGCGTCAGCTTTTGAGGACTACCCAAACAGGTGATGTATAGGGCGATAGAGTTCATAATAATCCGTCCCTCAACATCTATTTGTACCTGTTTTGCACTTCAGTTTCAAATACTTGTGGATAGCGGTACGATTTGGTATGAATCGGAATGTTATCGACTTTCTGATCTTATGTTTAATCTGATGAGTGAATGACAGTTTCTCATCTTCAAGTATAAGATCTCTGAGTTATCGAAATGATTTTTCCTAAAGCCTCTTTCTCTGGTTTGTTTAATGAGTCATCTTGTATTTTAAATTTGTTTCTCTTTGTGTTTTCCGGCTGTTCAATTTCTGTGAAGTCATTATTATATGAAACTGATTTCATTGATGTTGATTTCTAAGTTTGTCTTGTTGGGGTTCTTTACGGCTACAAGCGGAATTCCTTCTACTATTGTAAATACCTAGATAGAAAAATTTCCCATGTTCCTTTCCTCTCCTATAATAAAATCCCCATCATTTTCTGTTTAATTTTAATGAACTGGACTTCTTGTTCATTAAGATTAATTTTGTGTGTTCAGGACCTCTTTTTCAATTCGATAGTTTTCCTTCAATTTTTAGTTTGTTTTTCCAATGTCTAACTGTGCGTTTAAATCGCGCAGGGATTTATATCAATCAGTCCGTCGAAGAACTGATGGAATTTAAATACGTAAAATTTCAACTTTTTCTTTGTTGAGAATGGGTCAAGACAGAGACAGATTTATTGATTTTGAAATTCCGTTAATATTTACCACTTGAGACATTCTTCGTTCTTTGCGTTTTCCAAGTTTACATGTTCAGGGATATGTAATTTTTATGCACAGTATCTATCAGAAATTTCATTTCGCCCTTCGTAGTTGTATTGTAATATATGGAATGAAGTTATTCATCCCTTTGTTTTCTGCACCGGCTATCTGAAATTTATCAAATTTATCCAATATCTCCAACGAAATAGTCATCATCATCCGATTCGATTTTAGATGTGTTGGCTTCGTTTTCGACTGCATCGTTCTTCGTCATGCTCATCTAGATGTTTACTATGTTTTATTTCATGATTATTGACTTGCATTTTTGAAATGTGGGATTTCATCGAAACATCTTCATCATGATTATTGAATTTCCTGAATTTTCAGAGTTTGGTTTCTGTTGGTTTTGGATTCTGAGTATTGATGATTAGTATTCTGAATTTTGGGTTCTCATTTCTGTTCTGGTATTTTGTGTTTGTTTTAAATCGATGAGCTAGATGGACTGCCGAGTTTCCATTTTCTGCCTATGTAGAGGCGAAAGATGTTGCACAGTTATGTCATGAGCTTCCTCAAGGATTTTGGTCGGTAGCTTCGTGACATACATAGCAGGTTTTCCCATTGAGTCCGTCAATGTACCTAGTTAAGGTGATTAAGCTAATAAGCTTTTTCCCTTCGATTGAGCTCTATAGTCGTCCATCTGGACGGCTGTGGTTTCAATGCCGTATCAATGGCTTTGACTTTTGGAAATATTCACTAAGTGATTTTTCCTTGTTTTACGTAAAATAATGATTGCAAATGGGACGTGATGTCCCTTTTTCGCTCGAATACGTTTAGAAGATTTCTTTGATCTCCTCCATTCGAGGGTTTCCAAGCTCAACGCCTTCTCTTGCTCCCACTATTTTAGATTTTACTCACTTTAGGTTGTGCTTGTATGAAGGTTCTTTCGAACTCTTCAAATTGATCTAGTGCCTCTTGCGTGTCCTTAATCCACGCGATGGCTTCTTTCTATTTATGAATTCGGAAATAATTTTAATTTGGTCGGATATGTGGAAGTTTGTGAAAGGATTATTTGCCTTCTTTTCAAATCATTAATTGTTGAAACGAGCTCTGCTTGGATGTTGGTTAGCTGTTGCACTTGCGCAATCAGCTGTTCAAATTGATTAATTTTGATTGCCCTGGGTGTCTGTCAGGTGTTTTATTCCCTAAGCTTTCACTGAGCAACGAATAATGCACAGAATGATATGATACCTGTTACTTGTTTCCCCGCGACCGTTATTTCACTTATGGCGTGTTCAATTTGTGACTTGTCGAGTAAATTGGGAAGATTGTATTCGAGCTCAATATGCCCTTTCGCTCAAATAATCTCACTAATAGATCACTTTATAATAAGCACTTGAAAAAATGTTTTAATGATTACTTACGGTAGGATAATCAACATCCTCCTGGAGTTTTAGGTGAGTGTAGATCTTCCTGGGTTGGTTCTATAAGTGGATCCGCCTTCGCTCTGGATACATGCAACTCAACGATATCCCTCGCCGATGGTTTCGATGTACCAGTTGTTCGACACTGAACTTTGCTAAGTTGGGTTTCGTTACTCGAACACTTTTCGATGCACTTAATTTCCACTTTTTTCCGTAGACTGCGCCAGCTAAGCGTTAATTCGCCGAGACTTTATAAAAATAATTTATTACTAAATTAAACTGATCCTACAATGTCACACTAAAAACTAAACTTGTCACTCGTTTATCGATCACTTTTATTAATTAAATCTGCTGATTCCGCAATCCTCGGGTGGCGTATTCGATCTGCTTTGTTCCCACGGCTTGTGGAATTTGCGTGGCTCATCGTTTACGGCTCCGCTTGCCTTATGGGCTGGTTCTGGGTGTTCGCTGTTGCTATGGCCAGGTAGATATGTTGGCGTTGGATGGTGACCGGAACCGACATAACGTATATATATATATATATATATATATATATATATATATATATATATATATATATATATATATATATATATATATATATATATATATATATATATATATATAAACTAGTAGGAGGGCATATACATTGGTCATGAGTGCCAAATGTGACGGTGACAGATGAGGGAATTAGCCTTCAGTTTTGATGTATTTCGGGGAGTAGTAGTGCTTCCGAGCTGCTGCGGATCGAGCAGCACTGGAGATGGAATTCGGATGCAGCCGTCTCCCCTGACACGGCACAGATAATGTCGAACATGGTTTCCAGCGAAACAGATTGGACTGATACGTGCAACGCTGGGTGCTCAAAATCAAGTATTTGGATTGCAGACGATATCAACCTCGTTTATGACCTTAGACGCATTAAAGCGGGTGATGCACTCAGATTTATTGTTCAACATTGCACTCGAGGGCGCTATTGGGAGATCTGCGTGAGAGGAACGGCACTATCATCACAGTCCGCATATGCTGGGCTTTGCGGACGACATCGACCTAATTGAGTTGATCGCAGAGCAGTAGTGGACGCTTTTGTCCCACTGAAGAGGGAGATGGCGAGGATGAGCAACTTACTCTACAGATGACATGTGACAATGACGTTTCCGTGAAGTGAAAGACGTATTGCTGCTGCATGATAGGGCCTGCGGATTACATCACGCAACTTACGTTAAAGAGGCGGACCGGAGGCTTCGGGGTTTTCAGCGAAAAGTGCTGTGTACAATACTCGGAGGAACTTGAAAATGGTGTGGCGCAGATGCAGTCATGAGGTTATCAAGTATCAAAGAAAAATATTGTGAATCGTATAAAATACAGCAGACTTCAGTGGGCTGGTCAATTAGTCGAATGTCGGAAGAAAGAATAGCGAAATAACAGAGAACCAGATAGGGCAGTGACTTCGTGGAAGGCCACGAACATGCTGCTGCACGCGGTGGAATCGGACCTGGGGACCCTGAACGTTCAGGGAAACTGGCGGAACATCGCCCAAGACCACGATTATGGATTATGGAGCTCTACAATACCAGGCATAGGCATTTCTTCGGAATTTCCAGCAAAATTTAATCAGGACCAAATTTCAGGAATTTCTTTGGGAGTTCCCGAACGAATTGCTAACAGGAGTAGCAATGGAACTGAAGGCCAGATGCCG